>NW_007246633.1:320272-357568 GCF_000164805.1 Carlito syrichta | reverse complement strand
CCCCCCCCCCCCGGCAGTTTCCCACTACTGCCAATCCCTTTCTCAAAGCCAATCTTTCCCTTGATTACCACCATGTAAATATCGAAAAAAAGCTGAATACACATTTTAGTAGAATCTCTTGAAGATAGGCATTCTAGTTAGACTACTGGAGGGCTTCTGGGAAAGATACTTCAAATTTTTATGGGAAGTTATTGGTCCTGCTTTATACTTTGTTATCTTTCAACTTTCTTTTTGAATGTTGAAATATTGTAACATAAATTAAAGACATCATGACAGGCCACCACTAAATTCTTCAATGGTCATCACTTTTTTTTAAAGGAACTTTTTTCTTATATGGTGAAAATAACATTGTACCTGGCAAAATTAATCCTGATTTCTTTCTTTCTTTCTTTCTTTCTTTTTTTGAGTTGAAGTCTCACTGTGTCTCCAAGGCTGGAGTGCAGTTTCATGCTCACGGCCACTGCAGCCTTGACCTGCTGGTCTCAGGCGATCCTTCTGCCTCAGCCTTCCAAGTAACTGGAGTGCAGTGGCATGCTCATGGCCACTGCAGCCTTGACCTGCTGAGCTCAGGCAGTCCTTCTGCCTCAGCCTTCCAAGAAGTAGGAACAGGCATGCGCCACCATGCCCGGCTAGTTTTTTGATTTATTGTAGAGATGAGGTCTCGCTTTGTTGTCCAGGCTGGCCTTAACTTTTAAAATCTAGGAAAGTCCTTTTGTGCTATGGGTTTGCTAAAGAGAATGGGCAAGTTGTCCTTCAGAATAGTATCCTACTTTCTGGATTCTGTTTTCTCTTAACCCTTCCCCCCATCCCCCTTGTACTTTTAGTAAACTGGATGTCAGATTCAAAGGATTGATTAGATTCATATTAAATACTTTTGGGAAGTAAATCATAAAAGATGGGGTAATATCAGTTTGTTCCACCATTAGTGATGCTAAGATTGACCACTGGATTAAACTGGCCTTATCTCTCCTTTGGAAGGTTTATATTTTTTCCGCTTATGATTAGAAAGTGGGAAATGATTAGAAATCTGTATAATGCTACTTAGCGTCATACCAATATCCGTTTGCCTAATGGCTTTAATACTGCTCCTTTTCTGAATCACTCTTTAGGGATTATAAAATGAAAATGAAGAATTGTTTTCTAATTCTATCACTTCTATGTTTTTCAGCAAGCATTTTCAGTAAAATTACAGTTTCCCTTATCACCTGAGGTTATTTCAGATTGCAGTTTCATTAAAAAGTGAGGATAAACATTTAATTGTTAATCTTTAATTACCAGTTTTCAAAGTGAGGAAGTAATTAGTAGCTACTTCAAGTGGTGACAAATGAGTTTTTGGCATTCCCTCTGAGTATCATTATGGATTCTTAGATTTTCATAGATTTCTACATGATTTGATCAGCTAGTCATTATCTTGCTGGTTAGTTTTTTGCTTGGTGTCTTTTTTTTTTTTTTTTTTGAGTTGGAGCCTCACTCTGTTGCCCAGCATGGAGTACACTGGCACCATCACGGCTCACCACAGCCTCAACCTCTTGGGCTCAGGTGATCCTTCCGCTTCAGCCTCCCTAGTAGCTGGGACTACAGGTGCACGCAACCATGCCTGGCTGATTTTTGTTGTTATTGTTGTTGTAGAGATGAGGTCTTACTGTGTTGCCTAGGCTGCTTTCAAACTCCTGGGTTCAAGCAATCCTCCCGCCTTGGCCTCCCAAAGTGCTGGGTTATAGGCATGTGCTACCGCACCTGGTCTACCTAACAATTTTATGTATTGCTTATCTCTTTTGTAAAGGACCATGTTTTGTTTTTTTTAGTTTTTCTACTTTTTAGAAAAGATTTTTATCTTTATTCTCTGTTATTTTATTTTGACTTACTTTTTTCTAATTTCTTAGCATAAATCATCTAGGTTGTAAATATTCTTTTGTGCCCTATAGATTTTTTTTTTTTGAGTCAGAGTTTCACTCTGTTACCCAGGTTGGAGTGCAGTGGCATGCTCATGGCCACCATAGCCTTGACCTTCTGGACTCAGGCAATCCTTCCACCTCAGCCTTCCAAGTATCTGGAACTACAGGCATGCACCACCACGCCTGGCTAATTTTTTTTGTTGTTGTTTTTTGTAGAGATGAGGTCTTACCAAGTTGCCCAGGCTGGTCTTGAACTCCTGGGCTCAGGCAGTCGTTTTGCCTCGGCCTCCCAAAGTACTGGGATTACAGGTGTGAACCACCATGTCAGATATTGGTTAAAAAAAAAAAATCCGAACCCGAAGTTTGTGGAATGTTAGTTGGATGAATTGCCCTAAAATTTTAAAACCTCAATGGCTTTAGCTGGGATTTGAACTCTGTTTATCACCAACTCTACCACTTTTTGCGTGCTCTACTCAGCTAGCTTTAGCTAGTGATCTCTCATGTATTTTAAACATTTGACTGGCACTTAAAGGCATTTGAGTTTGCAAGCCCAATTTGAAATCTGTTTTGATATCCATGTGATGTAAAGGCTTTTTTTTGTCATTTCCCAATTAAATTCTTTAAAGCCTCATTATTATTTTTAGACTTGTATATTGGGTTATTATATTTTTCTAGTTTTATTGCATTTGAGTGAGTGAATGTGGCCTGTCAGTCTTAGTGAAATTATTACTTTTTGTTGTTGTTGTTAAACAAGTATAAATGAGATCTGTATCTGCTGACCTGAAGGAATATCTATGATTAAGTAAAAAAAGTCTGGAGAGTAATATGTACTGTATATTCAATTTTTATGAAAATAAACTAACAAAAATCAAAGCAAACCCTGTATATGTGTCTGTCTGGCTGAGTGAGAAAAGGGATGAGGAAAGGTACTTAACAGGATGTTAATTTTGATTATCACAGGAATGTGAAATTGGAGAAAGAATAAATTCCACCTTGTAAAAGGTATTACTTTTTTTTGGTTTTTTTTTTTTTTGAGTTGGAGTCTCACTCTGTCGCCCAGACTGGAGTGCAGTGGCAGCTCTCGGCCACTGTAGCCTTGACCCGCTGGGCTCCGGTGATCCTTCCGCCTCAGCCTTCCAAGCAGCTGGAACTACAGGCGCGTGCTACCACGCCTGGCTCATTTTTGATTTATTGTAGAGATGAGGTTTCACCAAGTTGCCCAGGTGGGTCTCGAACCTGTGGGCTCAGGCAATCCACTTACCTTGGCCTCCCAAAGTGCGGGATTACAGGCTGAGCTACCGAGCCCAGCCAAAGGTATTACTTTTAGATTTAAAAAAGCTTATGAAATATGTAGCAGATAAATACATAAAACATTTATGTATGCCATTGGACTTTCATATCTGTGGGTTTCACACCCATGGATTCAACCAACCATTGATTGAAAATATTTAAAAAAAAACACAGCAGTAAAAATAATATAAATAAAAAATACAGCATAACAACTATTTATACAGCATTTATATCACGTTAGGTGTCCTCACTCCTCTTTAGTTTTTCATAATATGTGGTAAAGCTTTTAACGTTTTGACTAGCTGTTTTCCCAGAGGTGTAAAGAAAGTCTCTGGTTTCAGAGTCCCTGGGATTCTAAGAGTCCCTTTTGGGGAAGTCACTGGGGAAAGTCATGGGAAACATCAGTCTCACCATAATTAGGGCCTCTGCAACAGAAGAGGTGCTGTGGTAGCAGCAGAGAACTTAGTGCTTTGTCTGTCTTTTGAGAAGTGCTCTTTTGATGTGAACTTGTCCACTGACTGGCACATGACTGTCATCCCGGTACTTTCATTCCTCATTCTCTTTGGGATTCCTTTTGTCCTGCATGCAGTTATTTTTTTTACTTCTCTGATTTCCATGTCCTTCTCTTTGTTTAATTGTTTTTTTCCTCTTGGTAATAAATATTTTTTGATATCTTACTGAAAATGAATATTTTAGTAAGGTAAATACTTTGCAACTTTTCAAATATCTGAAAATGTAGTTATTCTACCCTCCTACTGGAATAACAACCTAGAATTCTATACCCAGCCTAACTTTTTTCTTTAGAGTTTTTGAGGACATTTCTCCATTTTCTTTTTCTATCTTGTTGAAATATCTGAAACTTTTCTTTTTCTTTTCCTTTTTTTTTTTGAGTCAGGGTCTCACTCTGTTGTTCAGGCTAGAGTGCAGTGGCATGATCATGGCTCACTGCAGTGTCGACCTCCTGGACTTAGGTGATCTTTCTGCCTCAGCTTCCTGAGTAGCTGGGTGGGACTACACTCCCAAGCCATCATACTTGGCTAATTTTGGGGGGAATTTTTTTTTTGAGAGATGAGGCCTTGCTATGTTGCCCACACTGGTCTTGAACTCCTGGGCTCAAGCAATCTTCCCACCTTGGCCTTCCAAAGTGCTAGGATTATAAGTGTAATTCTTACCTTTTCTATGTGTTTTGTTTTTCTCCCTTTCTTCTGGCAATTTGTAGAATCTTTTTTTTTTGTCTTTAATGTTCTAAATTTATCTTTTGTGTCTTTGTGTGGTCTGTTTTTTTCAGGTCTGGGTATTTTTTAGGTCTCTTCAGTATGGCAACTCCCATTTTCCAGTGTGGGAACACTTCTTGAATTATAGTACTCAATTTGTCTCATCTGATTTCTTTGTCCTTTCTTTCTGAAACCTCTGTTGCCTTTTTGAACTTCCTGAACTAGTTCTATAATTTGTTTTCCCCTACTACTTTCCATTTTTATGGTGCTTTACTTTCTAAAAGATTCTCTTACCTTTAACTTTTAACAATTCTTTTGAGTTTTTAATTTGGCTGTCCTGTTTTTAATTTCCAATAGCTCTTTATTTTTTCTCTGAGTAGTCCTTTTAAAAATGATCGTTTTATTGCAGTATTTTTCTCTCATCTCTCTGAGGATATTATAGTATTTTTTTTTGAGTTGGAGTCTCACTCTGTCATCCAGGTTGGAGTGCTGTGGCACACTCATGGCCACTCCAGCGTTGACCTGCTGGGGTTCAGCAATCCTTCCACCTCAGCCTTCCAAGTAGCTGGAACTATAGGCGTGTGCTACCATGCCCGGCTAATTTTTGATTTATTGTGGAGATGAGGTCTTACCAAGTTGCCTGGGCTGGTCTCGAACCCGCAGGCTCAGGTAATCCGCTCACCTTGGCCTCCCAAAGTGCTAGAATTACAGAAAAAAAGTTTTCTTCTTCTTGCGCAGTCTGTTTTTCTTCCACGTTGCTTTTGTTGTTGTTTTGTTTTGTCCTGGTTGCTATATTCTTGCTAGGGGTTGTCTTTGTTTTATGTTGCTATAACACACTACCAAAGACTTGGGAAATTATAAAGAAAGAAAAGTTGCTTATTTCTCACAGTTCTGTGGGCTGGGAAGTCCTATATCAAGGTGTCAACATCTGTCAAGAACCTTCTTGTGATATCTTGTTGTGGAAGGTGGAAGGGAAAGAGAGTGTGAGAGAAAGAAGGAAGGGGGTCAAACTCATCCTTCTATCAGAAACCTGCGATAATGGCATTAATCCATTCATGAGGGCAGAGTTCTCATGACCTCTCTTAAAGGTCCCATCTTTTTCAATACTATTGTATTGGGGATTGAGTTTCCAGTACATGAAATTTGGGAGTCACAGTCAAACCATAGCAGGGCCTTTCCTTATGTTTGTTTGTTTGTTTTGAGTTGGAGTCTCACTCTGTCATCCAGACTGGAGTGCAGTGGCCGCTCCCGGCCACCGCAGCCTTGACCTGCTGGGCTCCGGCGATCCTTACTCCTCAGCCTTCCGAGTAGCCGGAATTACAGGCGTGCACTACCATGCCCAGCTGATTTTTTGATTTATTGTAGAGATGAGGTCTCGCTGCCCAGGCAGGTCTCGAACCCGCGGGCTCAGGCAATCCACTCACCTCAGCCTCCCAAAGGCGCGGGATTAGTGACCCTTGGCTCTCTGCTAATGATTAAGGGTGAGCAACCAAAAAGATGATTGGAAGCTATCAGTGTGTGGTTGGTTGCACTTTTGCTTTTGAACTTCACTGCAGGATGACCTGGGTTGTTCTTTTTTGGTGGAAATTCCTGATGTCAGTGTATTTTTAAGTATTTCTTCTTGATTAGATTACAAAGGGAATGGACATCCAGTCTCCTACTTGGAGGGCAAGGAATGGCTGAGAGCATTTTGCGAGCTCTGTGGGCAAAGAGGTCTGTGCTTTCAGCATTTAGAGTGCCTACAGTGACATGGCTTCCCAGTTTTGTTGTTTTGTATCACAGCCCCCGGTGCAGATCCCTTCAGTTTGATGCTCTCCAGGGAATCAATCTCTAAATATTTTCCTGAGTGGAGAAGGGGAGAGTTACAGCAGTGTAGAGTTGGGGAGAGATGTAACTTCTCAAATAGCTTTAACCCTACAGTGTGTATTTTAGGCACCTCCAATTAAAGAGCTGCCATTTCCTGTTCCTTTTAGGGATTCTATGATGTACATGAGGTTGGTTCTCAGCTCCTCTCTTTACTGGTCTGGCATTGACTTTCATTTAGGTCCAGTCACCTACCACTTGTCCATTCACTTTCTCGTTCCAAAATTCTGTTGCCATCTTCTCTTTTGTTTTACCTGACTTGTTCATTCAGATAATCAAAACAGTTTATTGTAGTTTTAGTGGAATTTGGGGATGCAGTAAATTTTGCTACTTTGGCAGGTTGAATGTAGGAAATTGGGTGCTAACAAAATGGTAAAAAGTGATGCCTGCTATATTCTCAGCAGTGAAAAATAGACTGTTTACATCAAGCCTCTTGACGGCCATGAAGCTAATTAGAAGATACTGGAATACTGTCAGTTTGGAAACCAGTGTCCTCGTGACCGTGCTTGCTAGCTTGTCTAGCACAGTCTAAGTCTAGGATCTGCTCTCTAGACCTTGCTTAGTCCCTCTGGTTGGCTGAACCAAAATTGCTTTTGGCAGCTACAGCTGCAAAGTTTTGGTATTCTTTTTGCTTTGCAGGAGAGCACACCAGTTTGAGGGTAAAATGGATGACAAGTGAGCCAATCCATTGTATTTTACATCATAATCCAAGAGTGATAAATAGGAAGATTGTTTTTTTATTTACTAGTAATATTTTGAAATTCATTTTTGTACATGAATGCCAGACAGTTTATTGTTTTGACATTTTCTTTTTAAATCTCTTTGTCAGTGTGATTTACAAATTTTTTTTTTTTTTTTGAGTTGGAGTCTTGCTCTGTTGCCTAGGCTGGAGTGCAGTGGCACGCTCCCGGCCACTGCAGTCTTGACCTGCTGGACTCAGGCAATCCTTTCGCCTCAGGCTCCCAAGTAGCTGGGACTACATGCATGTACCACTACACCTGGCTAATTTTTCGATTTATTGTAGAGATGAGGTCTCACCAAGTTGCCCAGGCTGGTCTTAAACCCCTGGGCTCAGGCAGTCCTCTTGCCTCTGCCTCCCAAAGTGCTGGGATTACAGATGTGAGCCACTGTACCAGGCAAAAATTTTTAATTTGTGAAATATTTTTAAAATTTAAATGTGTGAAATATTTTGAATATTTAAGCATACAAAAATGCACAGTGAGCCCCCATGTAGTCACTACTCAGTTTTATTGACTCTTCACAGTGTACTATATATTTACTACAAATTCACTTTCCCCCAGTAATAAAACATTGGGGGATGTTTTAAACCTCTTTCCTCCTTCCCTTCCTAGAGATTCTCACCTGAATTTGGTGTTTAATCATTCTTATACATGTTTTCATGTTGTTGTTATATACATATATAGACATTAGCATTATATAGTACTGTTTTGCCTTTGTGTGTAAAGCTATCATACTAAACATATTCTGCAACTTATATTTTACTTAAAACATTTTTACCATTTATCTAGTTTGATACATGAATTCTGGTTCACTCATTTTAACCACTACAGTATATTCCAGTGTAAGAATAGGTCAGTGTATTTATTAATCTGCTCACTTGTTCATGAACATTTAACCATTAAATGTATTTCAGGAAAATGCTTGTATATTTTTCACCATTTTGATTAAACATAATTATTATTACTCAGTAGTACAGTGTTTCAGGTCAATGAACTTTTTGTTCTTCTGATTTAGTGAAAATAACGTAGACTTTGTGATGCAGAAGCATCTGGCCTGAAATGAAGGGGCGGGGGGGGAGGTCTTAGAGGTGTGTCTGTCTGAATTTTGTGCAAAAGACCTGAATGTTGTTGGGATGGCTTTGAGGAATGGATTGGTCCTCTCCTTAGTCATCCTCCAAAGGCAGGTGAGAAAGACACTGTTGCACCTATTTCCTGTGACAAGAGTTTTGTTGCAATGATTCTTTCTGTTTGACAGGATATTTACTGTGTCCATCTGTGTTCTTGCTATTTCAGAAAGGATGTTGCTGCGGGATGTAAAAGCTCTGACGCTCTACTCTGACCGCTATACTACCTCTCGTAGGCTGGATCCCATCCCACAGCTGAAGTGTGTTGGAGGCACAGCTGGTTGTGATTCTTATACTCCCAAAGTCATACAGTGTCAGAACAAAGGCTGGGATGGGTATGATGTACAGGTAATAGCCATTGCATTGATGGCAGTCTAAATGGGATTTTTATTCAATGAATTGTTTATTGGGACGTTAGTCAGCTTCCCCCCCGCCCCCCCAATGGTCAGCCAGCGTCATAACAAGGTTTGAGGGTGGCACATCTCACTCGCACATGTTAGTGAATACCCAGGATCTTATGATGAACTACAAAAGGATTATCAGAATTTTTGGGGAAGTACATGTGGATAATCTCAAGTCAACCGAAAATATATAAATTAATCAGTCACTATTCCTTTGGAAGAAATGACCTTCAAAATTAATGAACTGATTTTTTTTTTCCTTTGAGTTGTAGTCTCACTCTGTTGCCCAGGCTGGAGTGCAGTGGCACACTCAGGGCCACCACAGCCTCGACCTGCTGGGCTCAGGAAATTCTTCCACCTCAGCCTTCCAAGTAGTTGAAACTACAGGTGCACGCCACCATACCCAGCTAATTTTTTGATTTATTGTAGAGACAAGGTCTTGCCAAGTTGCCTAGGCTGGTCTCGAACCTCTGGGCCTAGGCAGTCCTCTTGCCTCTGCCTCCCAAAGTACTAGGATTACACTCTTGAGCCACCGCACCCAGCTTGAAATGAACTGATTTTAAAGTCTGGAAATAAATATTAATTGTAGCTTTTGTACCATGACTTCCTTCTACGACATTAGTAGTAAGTTTTCAAAACTTTTTATATACTTGAGGGTGGGGCTAGGGAATTGCTATGGTTGTCATTCTCCTGTCTTTTCTCAAAGAATACCAATCCACCCTTCAGGAATAAAGATGATCAAGAATCATAGATTGTAAGGAGTAGGGGTACATATATCCCTGTTATGCTTCAAACATTTGACTTTACAATTGTTAGGATTGTGAGTATTCACCTCTGAATGGAAGCATCTCAGTGGGCTTTATTTACTGCCTTTGAGACTCTGGCATTTTATACATAGAGTAGAGCATCTCCTTAAGTTCCAAAACAAAATGCTTTAGAGGTGGGATAGATTTTCTTAAATGAATTCTGCTTAAATCACTGCTTATATATTTCTATTTTGTATTCAGACTGCTTTCGAAAAACGTTTATGATGAGTAGTTCCTAGGCAAACCCTTGTATTGATGATTTTTCCCCTCAGAATGATATTCTTCTTTGATACAACCTTTATGTACTGTTTCTGCAATTCAGAGAGAGTTCGTATTTACTAGATAATACTTATTTCACAACATTACTCCTAGTATTGCTAAGTTGAATAATAGAAACTCCACGTTAAAGCAGAATTCTCATTGCCACTTTACTTTTAAATTCCTTTTACAGTCTTGATGGAAAAAAGGCAGTCAATATGATATTCATTAAACACATTAAATGCAATATACAAACATGAGTAAGGTGGAATTAAAAAACTCTTACTAGTAGAAGATAGAAGACAAACACGTTACATGTAAAGTCATGTCTGGTTGGGGCCACTGGGAAGGCTGTAACAGAGGAAGTATTTGTTTGTGTCAGGAAGGAATGATAAGAGTTTTAGAGAAGGAAATAGCATGAACAAAAAAGTGTTGAATACATTGTACATTGGATTATGTTTAGTAGCATGAGAGAGCCGCCTCCACTTCCAAGAATTTACATTTAAATATAGTACTCATAAGCCACTTTTAGTATGCACTATTAGAAAAATAGCAGTTAACATGAAATACCAATATAGATTTAGCTTGTTTTATTTACCTAAATCAGTAAACTTATAAATATTTCTCTAAATAAAATTATTTTAAAAATAGTGTAGTAACAACAACAGAAAAATAAAAACTGCATATTACCTAAGTTAAAAACTTTTAGGCTTCAAAGGATACCAGCAAGAAAGTGAAAAGACATCCCACAGAATGGGAGGCAGCTTTGCAAATCATATCTGATGAGGGCTTGTATCTAGAATATAAAAGAACTATAACAACTCAATAAGAAAAAAAATAACCAAATTAAAATTGCAAAGCATCTAAAAAGACATTACCCCAAAGAAGATACATAAATGACCAATAAACATGAAAAAAATTCACCATCAGAGAAATGCAAATCCAAACCACAATAAGAAACCACTTGACACCCCAAATAATGGTTTATAAAAAAGACAGATAACAAGTTTGATGAGGATGTGGAGAAATTGGAGACTTCATACACTGCTGTTGGGAATGCAAAATCATGCAGCTGCTTTGGAAAACGCTGGCATTTCCGCAAAAGTTTAAGCATAGAGTTGCCATATGCCTCACTCATTCCTCTCCTAGGTATATACCCAACAGAACTGAAAACATAGATTCATACAAAAACTTATTTACAAATGTTTGTAGCAGCATAATAGCAAGAAAGTAGAAACAACTCAAATGTCCATTACTGATGACCGATAAGCAAAATGTGTTATATCTATACAATGGAATGTTATTCAGCCATAAAAAAGAATGAAGTATTGATACATGCAATGACATGGGCGATCTTTGAAATGTTGTGTAAGTGAAAGAAGCCAGTAACAAAGGACAACATATTATTTATTATTCCATTAATATGAAGTGTCCAGAATAGGGAAATCCATATAGATAGAACGTAGGCTGGGAGGTTGAAGGGGAAGATGGGGAATGACTGCTAGAGGGTACAAGATTTCTTTTGAGGTGATGAGAATATTCTAAAATTGATTATGGTGATGGTAGCACAACTTGGTGAACATACTTAAAAATCATTGAAACGGGTGAATTGTATGGTATGTGAATTATATTTCTTTTTTTTTGAGTTGGAGTCTCACTCTGTCACCCAGACTGGAGTGCAGTGGCCGCTCCCGGCTACCGCAGCCTTGACCCGCTGGGCTCCGGCGATCCTTCCGCCTCAGCCTTCCAAGTAGCCGGAACTACAGGCGCGTGCTACCACGCCCGGCTAATTTTTTGATTTATTGTAGAGGTGAGGTCTCATCAAGTTGCCCAGGCGGATCTCGAACCCACGGGCTCAGGCAATCCACTCACCTCGGCCTCCTGAAGTGCTGGGATTACAGGCTGAGCCACTGAGCCCGGCTGTGAATTATATTTCAATAAAGCTGTTAGAAGTAAAATACTATACCTGAGCTTTGAAATAATAATTTGTACAAAAACTTACATAATGGCAATAGAATTAACTGAACCTACTCTCATCAAGATTTAAAGATTTGCCTATTCACAAAATTTAGTTATAGATTTTGAACTAAACGGGCTTATTTTCTTTTAAGGTGGAATTTTGAGCTAGCATGGTTTCTTTTTGCATTTTTCTGAAAATCTTTTTAAAGATAGGCTCTGGAAAGTTAGTTCATGGTTTTATAAAATTTGTGCAGAAAGCTTTTTTCTCAGAAGGTTATTAATGTCTCTGATTTTTTTTTTTTTTTTTTTTGAGTTGGAGTCTCACTCTGTCGCCCAGACTGGAGTATAGTGGCCACTCCCGGCCACCGCAGCCTCGCCTGCTGGGCTCCGGTGATCCTTCCACCTCAGCCTTCCAAATAGCCGGAATTACAGGCATGCGCTACCATGCCCAGCTGATTTTTTGATTTATTGTAGAGATGAGGTCTCGCCAAGTTGCCCAGGCGGGTCTCGAACCCGCGGGCTCAGGCAATCCACTCACCTCAGCCTCCCAAAGCGCGGGATTACAGGCTGAGCCACCAAGCCTGGCTACGTCTCTGATGTTATATGTAGCTACCAAATATTCACATAGGATGCTGATTTTTGAGCCTTAACATTTATAAATAATCCTTATTTTCAAAGGAAGGATCTTGAAAACAGTGGCAAAAAGTTGACCTTTTGAAATTTTCTAAAATTTTACAAATTATAGAATATCCAGTATGCACAAAAGAATATATAACATGTATATGTAAAGAGAAAGGAATACTAATAAAAAGAACACTCATGTACCACCACCCATCAGAAGAACACTAATATTACCATTATTTTTGAAGCCCCTTTTCTGTCCTCCCTCAACACAAATACTCATTATTCTGAATTTTGTTGATCATTCCTTTGCTTTATTTTGCCATTTTATGACAGTTATATAGCCCAAATAATATATATAAAATGAAAAAAATTTTGTTTTTAATAACCTATTTCTATTCTTTTTCATAGTGGGAATGTAAAACTGATTTAGATATTGCATACAAGTTTGGAAAAACTGTGGTGAGCTGTGAAGGCTATGACTCCTCTGAAGACCAGTATGTATTAAGAGGTTCCTGTGGCTTGGAGTATAATTTAGATTATACGGAAGTCGGCCTGAAGAAATTTAAAGAGTCTGGAAAACACCCCGGCTTTTCCTCTTTCTCTGATTACTATTATAAGTGGTACTCCGCAGATGCCTGCAGCACGGGTGGATTGGTCACCATTGCGGTGCTCCTGGGTATTGCCTTTGTTGTGTATAAGCTGTTCCTTAGTGATGGGCAGTATTCTCCTCCACCGTATTCTGCTGAGTATCCATTTTCCCGTTATCAGAGATTCACCAGCTCTGCAGGACCTCCTCCCCCAGGCTTTAAGTCTGATTTCACAGGTATGTTTCCCTTGGCAATGGCAGTAAATAGGGTGAGGGTGAGGTAGTGAGTCCTGTGCTCAGTAGAAAATGGTTGCATCGGGGAATCAAAGTAGATATGTCTTCTCATTTTATTTTTTTACTTTCAACTTCTTTGACCTCTTCTGTTTTTTTCTATAAGGGTATTTTGTGAGTACTATTTTAAGGATGTCTGATTACATTGTAGATCATCCTAATCAGGAAATGTGACCTCAACCCCATCTCACTGTACATAAAAATCAATCCATTAAGTATTACAGATCTCAACATAAAAGATAAAACAATTACATTTCCAGAATATTTGTCATGACCTTAGGAAAGACAAAGATTTCTTTTTTTTTGAGTTGGAGTCTCACTCTGTCGCCCAGACTGGAGTGCAGTGGCCCAGCCACTGGCAGCCTCGACCTGCTGGGCTCCGGCAATCCTTCCACCTCAGCCTTCCGAGTAGCCGGAATTACAGGTGCGCGCTACCACACCCGGCTGATTTTTTGATTTATTGTAGAGATGAGGTCTTGCTGCCCAGGCGGGTCTCGAACTCGCGGGCTCAGGCAATCCACTCTCCTCAGCCTCCCAAAGGTGTGGGATTACAGGCTGAGCCACTGAGCCCAGCGACAAAGATTTCTTAAAAGAACATAAAAAGTACTAGTCATAAAATAAAATATGGATAAATTAGGTTTTATTTCAATTAAGAACATCTGTTCAACAAAAGACTATTAACAAAATAAAAAGGCAAGTCAACAGACTGGGAGAAATATTTGTAAAGCATATTTTCAGCTAAGATATTTAGAATATATAAAGAACTACAAATTCAAGAAAAGGCGGACAACCTAATTTTAAAACTGGATGGAGGTCTTGAACAGCCATTTTATAAGAATAGAAACTATCTAGATGACCAGTAAAAGTGTGAAAAGGTGCTTAGCATCATTAGTATTTAGAAAAATGTAAATTAAAACTACAGTGAGACTATTTTCAACCACCAGATAACCACCATAATGGCTAACATTAAAAAGACAGACTACCAACTATTGTCAAGGATGTAGAGTGGCTGGAACTTTCATACTTTGCTGCTGGTAGGAGTTAAAAGGGTAACATACTTGGAAAACTTTCAGTATCTACTGAAGTAAACATATGCCCACCCTATGACCAGTAACCCCATTCCTAGATCTATACCTAAGAGAAGTGAAGGCATGCATGCGCTACAAGACATGCAAAAGAATGTTCGTAGCAGTTTTATTCATAACAGCCAAAAATTGGAAATAGAATATTCATAAACATTAGAATGGGACAAACTGAGTTTTTTACATAATGGAATATGTAAAAACTACTGATATATGCAACAGGAGGATTGACACTCATAGACATAATGATGTGCCAGACACAAAGAAGTACATGATTCTACTTTAAAAAGTTCAAGAACGGACAAAACTAAAGTATGGTAAGAGGAGTCAAAGTAGTGCTTATCTGTGATGGAGGTGGATACCTTCTAGGAATGTTATGAGGGAGCTTTCTGAGGTTGCTAGAAATGGTTTATTGATGTGATGGGTGGTTATGTGAATTACCACGTATGTACAGATCTCTTGTGCCATACATGTAAGAGCACATTATTTGCATATTGCATATCAACATAATATGTATATTATGGTTAAATTATGTGTATATTATATGTGAAAAACTTCCTCTGAGTGGAAGATACTTTTTAGGTAGGTCCCTTTAAGATCTGACTTTCCAGCTAAGAAAATAGCTGGCTGCTTCCACTTGGATTTCATCATTAGAGACTCAGGTGTACAACTCTCACCTGGAGCTCTTAGAGATGGTCACACTGAGAAGGGAAGTCAGTCTGAAAAGTGAGGTGTATTTTAGTAGCTGATCTTGAGCAGAACAGATGTAATTTTATAGGAAGAGCCTTCTCTGTGCCCCTAGTCCCAGAATATATCCCTCTTTCTCCTGTGTCAGTGGAAAATGCTCTCCTTAGTTATAAATCAGTATTTTACCTTTTTGAATGCAACTTGTTTATAAATGGAGGCTTGATAATTAATAAATACAATAGTACAAATGAAATAACTGAAATATATTATCTCTGCTTTTGTAGGTTATGCTGTGTTTAAGTGAGAATACATAATAAATCATTTTTATTTTAAGGACCACAGAATATTGGCCATGGTGCAACTTCTGGGTTTGGCAGTGCTTTCACAGGACAACAAGGATATGATAATTCAGGACCAGGATTCTGGACTGGCCTGGGAACTGGAGGAATGTTAGGATATTTGTTTGGCAGCAATAGGTAGGCTTTGCATTGATCTCACTTGCTCTTTAATTCACCTTTTTTTTGGGAGGCTTCTTTGTTTTGCTTACAGTTTGACTGCATTTGGTTTTGCTAAGGGGAATAAATTGTGATAACATTACCTTATTAAACCAGATTCTCTGGGCATGGGGAAAGTACACTATATGTACTTTGATTTGTATTATATACGTCATTTTCTTTCATTGTGTTCCTTCCTCTGTCATCCTCATAGATATTACGAGATAGGAAAAAAACTGTTTACTTGACATCTGAGATAATGAGAAGGTGGGAAAGAACACAGTATTTGGGGGACAGTTAGCAGTCTGGTTTGGTGGGAGAATAATATAAGTAAGGTCAAAAAGAACATGCCTGGAATAGCAATAGTCTTTTAAGTCTAGGGTTTATTTGAGTGCAAATTCAGAAAAAAGGAACATATGCTCCCTGTCACTTTCCTCCCACAGCTATCACCATAACATTTATTGCATGTTAACCCTAATATGCCAGGAAAAACACATTGACAGAGATACCTTTTTCTGATGATTTAGTATTTAAAAATTATACTCACAAGAAAAATGCCTTTTGTATCTTTAAAGAGGAGCAACACCCTTCTCAGACTCATGGTACTACCCATCCTATCCTCCATCGTACTCCAGCACTTGGTATGGTCGTGCCTACTCACCGCTTCGTGGGGGTGCAGGGAGCTATTCGGCATCTTCAAACGCAGATACAAAAATCAGAACTGCATCAGGTAAGAGGAAAAATTAAGATGTTCCTCTTGTATAGCAGTAAAGTACTACAGAAATAGTTTGGAAACTTAAGATGCTTAACTATATATTTAGCAATCATGGTTTTATTTGGTATACCCACCCCAAAATATTCAGATTCTTTCTTTCCTCGCACTTCTAAACATTCTTTAAAGATCAAACAGAGATTAGATTTAGACTCAGCTCTTTCAGTAGCCAAGGTTCTAACTTAAACTTTCCTGGATGCTAGTTTCCACATATGTTTTATTCTTGATCGCTATGGATCTTTTAAACTGTAAACCAGAATTTTCTAAGTAGAAGCTTAGAAATTTTATGCTTAGTAGCTTATAGTCAATAAAATTCAAAAAAATATATTGAGCTATGCTTTAAATAATTGTCAAATATGATTATAATGTTTATTGCAGTGGCTAAGAGGATATTTTGTTAAAAAACAAAGTAATATAAAGAACAGTAATAACTGGAGTTAAGCATCAAGCTAATCAGCAGAAAATGGGAGCTGGTGGTAATGAGATAGTGATCGATTGCTGTGGACTAGATTTGTCTTTCAGGAGAAAGAAGTTATAGAATAATGATTAATTCTTGCAATTAATAGAAAAATATATTTACATATGTTTTAAAATGTTCGAGCGGGAGTCTCATAGTGCTGGTTTGGATATAAATTGCTACATTCACTTTGAAAAACTGGTACTCGTGGTGGCGTGTGCCTGTAATTCTGGCTACTCGGAAAGCTGAGGCGGAAGGATCGCCAGAGCCCAGCAGGCCGAGGCTGCGGTGGCCGGGAGCGGCCACTACACTCCAGTCTGGGTGACAGAGTGAGACTCCAACTCAAAAAAGAAAAAAGAAAAAAAAAGAAAAACTGGTTCTACCTACTAAAATTGAACCTAAGTGTATCCAGGACCCAGCAATTTCACTCTCAGATGTATAGCAACAGAAATGCATGCACTTGTACACTGAGAGATAAGCACAAAGTTGTTCACAGCATCCCTATTCATAATAGCTTCCATCTGGAAGCAGTCCACCTATCCATCAGCAGGAAAATGGATGATACTTTGAACTACATGTACTGTATATAGTAAAATACTGTGCAAGTGGAAATAATAAGTAGTTGTGTGCAATAGCATGGATGAATGGATGGATCTACTACATATACAGAAGCCAGACACAAAAGAGTATATGCAGTATGGACCAGGCACAGTGGCCTACACTAGCACTTTGGGAAGCTGAGTCAGGAGAATTGCTTGAGACCAGGAGTTTGAGACCAGTCTGGGCAACATAGTAAGACCCTGTCTCTACCAAAAAAAAAAAATAGAATATATTCAATATGATTATAGCGTTTATGTTTTATAAAATACATATTTAAAAACAAAACTAATCTATGGTGTTAGATGATAAAATAGTGGTTACTTTTGGGGGGGTAAAAGGGGAAATGATTAGGAGAATGTTTAATAATATAGCTAGGTAAGGCATATCATTACAGAAGAAAACTCATTCTCAGTGGAAACAAAACTTGGAAAAAAATCATCATCCAGACTATCTACTAGAAATGTATGGGACTAGCCGGGCCCAGTGGTTCATGCCTATAAACCCTGCACTTTGGGAGGCTGAGGTGAGAGGATTGCCTGAGCCCACGGGTTTGAGACCTGCCTGGACAACATAGCGAGACCTCCTCTCTACAATAAATAAAAAAATTAGCTGGGCGTGGTGGCGCATGTCTGTAGTTCCAGCTACTTGGAAGACTGATGCAGTAAGGCAGAAGGATCACCTGAGCCCAGCAGGTCGAAACTGTGGTGGCCGTGAGCATGCCCCCGTACTCCAGCCTGGGTAACAGTGTGAGACTCTGACTCAAAAAAAAAAGAAAAGAAATGTATGGGACTTATATGAAGAAAATCATAAAGTATTACCAAATAATCTAAAAGAAAACCCGGAAATAGTTGAGAGACCTTCCAGATGGGAAAACTTGCCATTTTTTAGTCTCTTTGTGTGTACTTGTGCACGCTTGTGTGTAAGTGTGTATGTCAGTGTCAGATGTCTGGGTAACACCATTGAAAGACGAACCCTCTCCACATTTCTTCTGTTTACTGCTGGAGTCAGGAGAAGTAGCAGGTCATAGCTTATACTCCATTGATCTGTCTGCCTTTCTGGCTTAGACTTTTGAGTATTGTCTGTAACACATTGGCCCCACTATAGAACACATCATTTCTTTGATCCTGACTAAGTCATTCCAGCAAGCGTGTGTGAGTGTCGTAGCCTCAGTGAGTGGGAAGGTTGTTGTGGGAGATGCTTGCACTATCCTGCAGAGCCCTGTTCCTCCTAGCAGCTCATTCTTCTTTCTCTTATCTTTCTTTCTTTCTTTTTTTTTTTTTTTGGAGTCTCACTCTGTCGCCCAGACTGGAGTGCAGTGGCCGCTCCCGGTCACCACAACCTCGACCCGCTGGGCTCTGGTGATCCTTCCACCTCAGCCTTCTGAGTAGCCAGAATTGCAGGCATGCATTACCACGCCTGTCTGATTTCTTGATTTATTGTAGAGATGAAGTCTCGCCAAGTTGCCCAGGCGGGTCGCAAACCTGCGGGCTCAGGCAATCCACTCACCTCGGCCTCCCAAAGTGTGGGATTATAGGCTGAGCCACCAAGCCCGGCTTATCTTTCATTCATTGTCTAACGATAAACATGTATTACTTTTGTAATGTTATAAGCAATTTTAATGCATTAAAAAAACTAATATCAATTTTACTCCTCTCATTCTAGGCTATGGTGGTACCAGAAGACGATAAAGTAGAAAGTCGAAGTCAAATAGTGGATGGAAAAATTGCGGATTTTTCATCACTTTCTCTTTAGAAAAAGTGCTACTTGCTAACAACAGGGAAAAGGGGATATTCAAAATTCTGTGGTGTTTCGTCCTGTATAGCTTTTTGTATTCTATTATTTGAGGCTGAGTTGATATGTGACAAAATATTTACGTATTGTATGTTAGTGTAACATGCAGTTGTATATTGCAGTTTTGGAAAGTGATGATTACTGTGGAATGCTGAAAATCTGTTGTTTAATTTCTAAAACCTGTGATGACATAAGCAGCATTAAGAATGAAGTCATTGTATTTCAGTCTTAGGTGGTTGTAGCTGATGAGTTATTACCTTACTGAGACAATAATATTCTGTTTGTTATTAAATTATTTGGTGTTTGTGTTCTTCAAACATTTAAACCAAGCTTTGGGCTACTAATTATACTAATTTGTGAGTTCTGGTCACTTTTGAGCTCTGGAGCTTTACATCCTTCAATGGTAGAAATGGTGGTAGCCTTCTGGTAAGTGAGAATTACCTTCTATAGGAAAAGATAGAAAATAAGCATCTAGAAGGTTGTTGTGAATGATTGTGTGCAGACAAATACTTGGACCCTTCATATTCAGTTCATAAGTGGTAAAGTTCGAATGCTTCAACAAAGGTCTTTTAATAACAAAAGCATGCAATTCTCTGTGGAATCTTAACTATTGTTGTAACAGTCTGTTTCAATCTTAAATTAAAATGACAATAAAAACATGTGAGGGGTTTAGTCTCTTTCTATTAGCCTGGACACAAATAGGTGTTCCTTTTTTTTTTGTTAACCCTTTGTCCCTATGGCAAAGGGCTCATGTAGAAGTTCTGGCTCCCAAAACAATAATTTTATGTGGTAGTCATCCCTTAGTTATTTGGTAAACACTTTCTTTTTTTTTTCCTCTTTATTTTAAAGATGTGGAGTCTAGGTCAGGATTAGGTACATAAGTGGTCTATATGCAGGTGAAGTTTGGGCCTCCCACTGGTCCTCACTTGCCCTGGTGTAGGATCAGGTAAACTTAGTGAAATTATGTGACTCCCCCGACCCCCCAGCAGTGTCCCGCTACTGCCAATCTCTCTCTTGTAGTATTATGATTAATGTTCAGGGTCCACTTATGAGTGAGAACATGAGGCGTTCAGTTCTTTGTTTCTGTGGTAGATTGTTGCGGGAAAACAGAGAGGCTGTGACACTGAGGCTATCTTAGGAAGTAGTAGTTTTATTAGCGCGTATTGGCTCGATTCAGCGGGCTAATGCTCCTAGGCTGAGCACCCCAGGGTGGGAGGAGAGGGATCTTATACCTGAGTTTAGGTAAGGGAGGGGGTCGGGTTGCGTGTCTATACATTTTCTTTGTAACTTACAAGGTTGTACTTAGCAAAACCAGATTTTCAAAGAACAAGTGGTTGCCAGAATATGCATAACAAGCAGGGGTTATAAACCGATAACTTCACAAAGAGAGGATTTGGGTTAAGGTTGTGAATTGGTTGCTGTTTTGCATTTCCAGGAAAGCCATCTTTATGCTATTGGGTTTTCTCAAGCAAAACCTGTCTAGCAGGTTTTCAGAGCTTGCAGAATGATCTTTATTTTTATTTATTTATTTATTTATTTGAGTTGGAGTCTCACTGTCACCCAGGAATACTTTTAACTGTTATCAGCCCCTCTCTGCCACAAGATCATTCAGTATGATGGACTCTAAATCCATCTAAGTTGCTGTGAAGTTCATAATTTTGTCCTTTATGGCTGCATATGTTTTCAAGGTAATTTAGGGAAGATGTGAAAGCCGCTGCCAGAAAAAATTGCTTTTAGAACAATAATTAAATCTCCAAGCCCCCCATGGTTGTGCATAGTTAAGCCTTGTAACCTGAGAGCCTCATTTTTACATTTTAGGAAACAATTTAAAGAAAGCCTTTGCAGTTTAATTCACATGAGAGTTCAGTAGAACCTTTGGATGCTAGGGTGAGCTTTCTGGTACTTTCACAAATTAGGAGTGCTCCTACTGAAGTAGGCTTCTTTCTGAAGCTCCTTTATTTCTTCCATTCTGTTCCTTATCTCCAAGACTGGCTTAAGTTTTTATAATGTTTTTCCATAACACGTTGTACTTTACTGTTGCACTTAGTGTGTTACATTATAATTATCTTTTAAGTGTAGGTCTTTCTCACTACTCTGCTTCTTAGGGGCACATGATATTCCTTCTTCCTCTTGCAGCTAGGGCATGGACATGTGACAAAGTTCGGTCAATCAGATACTTCTTTCAGGTCTTTGAAGGGAGTGGTGCAAAGACCTCAGGACAACTAGAGACTATATGTCAGCAGAGACATCAACGAATGCCTTTGGTAGTTCCTAGGGAGACAGTTCCTAGGAAGACCTTCTAACTGGACAGTTGCTGCGGCATGACTTGGGTCATGTGCTGCCTGGATGCTCCTGCCTGAAGACCCGCCTAAATCTGGATTTCTAGCCTTCCCACCTACTCTGTGAGCTATTGGACACATGTGCTAGTAACTTCCTTTTCTGCCCAAATTAGCAGTCATTTTTTGTTTGCTACTAAAAACTTCATATGTATGGTGAATTTCCCAAGATTCATTAACTGCAAGCAACAGATGCTGACTGACTTGTTATAAGACATTGTGGTTGAATCCCAATAGCTCTTCTGGTTAGTTTGGTTTCTAAACCAGTTGTTCTCAAACTTGAGGGAGCATCAAAATTGGCTTTGAAAACATGTTGCTTGGCTCACCCCACCCCCCCCCCAATTTTGTAGGTGTAATGGTCAAATTTTTTTTTTTTTTAGTTGGAGTCTCACTCTGTCACCCAGGCTAGAGTGCAGTGGCACACTCATGGCCACCACAGCCTTGGCCTACTGGATTCAGGTGATCCTTCCACCTCAGCCTTCCAAGTAGCTGGAACCACAGGCATGTGTCACCACACCCAGCTAATTTTTTGATTTATTGTAGAGATGAAGTCTCACTAGGTTGCTTAGGCTGGTCTCGAACCCCTGTGCTCAGGCAATCTTCTCGTTTCAGCTCCCAAAATTTTTGGGTTACAGATGTGAGCTACCGCTCCCAGCAGTAATGGTCAATTTTATGTCAACTTGGTTAGGTTATAGTCCCCAGTTACTCAGTCAAATATTCTAGGTGTTGTAAAGGTATTTTGTAGATGTACTTAACATCTACAATCAGTTGAGTCTTAGTAAAGAAGATTGTCTTTAATGATCATGGCGGGCCTGTTCTAATCAGTTGAAAGGCCTTAGGAGCAGAACTAAAGTTTTCTGGAAAAATATCTTTCTGTGACTTCAGTTTCAGCTTGAGGCCCCTCCTGGTGGCCTACCTTATAGATTGGGACTTGTTTAACTAGCCCCCACAATTGTATCAGCCAATTCCTTCCAATACATTTCTCCATATATATAGTTCTGTTTCTTTGGTTGAACCCCAACTGAGACAGATTTTGGTACCAGAAGTGACTCTGGAAGAACAAAATCTTAGGAATGAGTTTTCTGAATTGGTTCTGGTTTTTCTGGAATGTGTTACCCGATCTGATTAGACTGAGAGACAGGAATCATTGCATTTCCAGTGGCAAAGAGAGCGCTGATAGTGGCATGATGTGGCAATCGAAATGTACAAAGTGCCTCATTGAATACTCCTAATCAGATAGCTGTAAAATACACGGTCTGGGTGACCATGTATTTGATACTTTAGAACATTTTAGTCAAACAAACAGTATAATGAGACTGATTTTTCTTCATTGGGCTGAACAAAGTTGAGAAGGAAAAGGGTGAGCGAAGGACGTCAAGCTCCCAGCTGAAGCTTTGCATAAATGACTGGAATGCTTTTATACCACCCTGACTGAAATCCTCATCTCCTTAGCCTCAGGGCTAAGATTTCTGAAAACCAAACCCAGAGCCTCATTCCACAGGTGGCTGTATTACAATGTAGATCAAATCCCTAACCTTGTAGGGTGTCTACTTAAAGTGAGAGCATTGATTGGGAAGGAACGGGGTTCTGAAAGTGGAATGGGGACATATGAGAGGATCCCAATAAGGCCAGGGGAATTGGCCTAAATTCTGCTTAGGCAGAAGCAGCCCTTCTACCTCTGTCTGAGAAAGTGAACCCTACTTTGCCTGAAGGACTTGTAATGGTCTCTCCTGGTGTTCCTTGCAAGGCATTACTGATTCTCCTCAGGATCTACCCCTGCCACCTACTGTGTTTCTAGGCCTAACCAGACCCAAGTTCCCACATATATCAAAAAGTGAAGTACAAATTATGATCCATGAGAAGGTAATACTGTTCACCAAAAGAACTCCTTGAGTTTTCAGTTTGTTCAGGCAGAAACCTGAGGAATAGATGTGGGAATGGATCTGAAGGGTGTAGGACAGTGGTGGAAGGAATATAGCTTTTTGGGTTTTTTTTTGAGTTGGGATCTCACTTTGTCACCTCGGCTGGAGTGCAGTGGTATGATCATGGTTCATTGCAGGCTCAACCTCCGGATCAGGTGATCCTTCTGCCTCAGCTTCCCTAGTAACTGAGACTACAGGTGTGCACCACCACACCAAGCGAATTTTTTGATTTTTTTTAATAGAGATAAAGTCTCGCTATGTTGCCCTAACTTCTAGGCTCAAGCAGTCCTCCCTCCTCGGCCTCCCAAAGTGCTGGGATTACAGGTGTGAGACACCATGCCCAACAGGAATATAAAATTAAGTCAGGCCAAATTTATTCCTATGAGCCTACTAAGCAGAGATTCTGAATTCAGTATTTGAGGGATTAGAAAGGACTCTTGGCAGTTTAGTTACTTCATTGAACATGGCTTCAAAGATTGCCCACGCTAAAGTAAAAATGTCAGAACTAACTTGGTATACTGTGGAGGAAGGGTTCAAGGCTCAGAGAGATTGAAATGTTGGAGTGTATCATTTAATGTAAGAGCCACGCACCCAGAGGGGCCCAGAGAAAACACCTTTTACCATATCTGAGAAATGTGTGGGGCTGTGGGGGTGTTGCAGGGGTCACAAATTTAGATTCTGTTCTTTTTTTTTGAGTTGGAGTCTTACTCTGTGGCATACTCATGGCCACCCCAGCATTAACCTGCTGGGCTCCAGTGATCCTTCTGCCTCAGCCTTCCAAATAGCCAGAACTACAGGCGCACCCTACCATGCCCAGCTAATTTTTTATTTTTTATTGTAGAGACGCGGTCTCGCCAAGGTGCTTGGGCTGGTCTTAAACCCGCGGGCTCAGGCAATCCACTTACCTCGGCCTCCCAAAGTGCTGGGATTACAGGCTGAGCCACCGAGCCCAGCCAGATGCTGTTCTTTGTAGGTCAAAAAGTACAGTGGGAACTGCTGCCACCAAACTGGAATCCCTAGATGCAATGGGGTTAAATGATCACAGGGAAGCAGGGGCTAAATGATGACACTTCACCACCAGAGACAACATGGTGTGGTTATGTTGTAATGGAGAGCAGAGTCAGAGCAGCCATCAGAATTGCCTGACTCACAGAGACCTATGGCACCGGCTAGTTGATCGTGGTGTATTAGAAAAAAAATAGATGAGCAGTTTACTAAATTCTTAGTTGCATAAGTGGAATAGTTCTAGGTTGAGCAAACAAGTCAGCCTTAAGTCACTAAGACCGAGTCATGGCCTCTGAATCATTTCCCAGACTTAAGCCAGTTTACAGACTCAGAATCTCTTTGATGAAGGAAGGACTGGGTCCTCTTGAGGAAGGACCCTGGCATACTGCCAAAAGTTTATAGTGTTTATCTTTCTCCCAGTCTCAATGGACCAATGGCTGTTTACTAAGGTTAACTATGTACTGGGTAAAGGGAAATACCCAAGATGTTTTGGGGATTACTGAACACTGTCTCTGAATTGGCATTAATTCCAGGAGGCCCAAAACATGACTGTGGTCCACTAGTCAGAGTAGGAGCTTATGGAGTTTCAGCTCACATCTTTCACACAGTGAGTCCAGTGTGTCCCTGAATGCGTCCTCTGGTTATTTCTCCAGTTTGGAAATGCACAAATGGAATAGTCATACTTAGCAGCTACGTTGGTTCCCTAACCTGTGAAGTGAGGACTGTCATGGTGGCCAAGGCCAGGTGGAAGTTGCTAGAACAACCTCTACCTACAAAAATGATAAACCAACAGTAGCTGTGGTGAAAGGGACTGGATTAAAGGAGCTGGATGGTGGCTCATGCCTGTAATCCTAGCACTTTGGGAGGCTGAGGCAGGAGGATTGCTTGAGCCTGGGAATTTGAGACCAGCCTGGGCAACATAGCAAGACCTCATCTCTATTAAAAAGAAAAAATATAAAAATTTAAAAAGAGGGGGAACTGAGAGGACTTGTGGGGATTCCAATTAGAAGGAAGCAATCTAAATTAGAGTTGTGGCTGCTAGGGAGAGAGATGGAGTGAGGAAATAGGGAGAAATGGAGGGACACAGAAAACGCCTGATCCCTGTACCACAGAATGGGATCTTATTAGGAAATAGGGTCACTGCAGATGACAGTAGTTAAACTGAGGTTATACTGGAGTAGGGTGAACCTCTAATTACTCTTGTTATTATAAAATGGGGAAATCTGGACACAGGCATACACAGGGTGAACACCATGTAAGTATTCAAGTTATGTTGCCTCAAGCCAAGGTACACCCGAGATTACCAGCAAACCACCAGAAGCTAAGAGATGGGTCTGGAACAGCTGTGTCCCCTGAACATTCAGAGGGAGTATGACCCTTTTGACACTTTGATCTGAGACTTGTGGTCTCCAGAACAGTGAGGCCATACATTCTTTTTTTTTTTTTTTTTTGAGTCAGAGTCTCACTCTGTTGCCCAGGCTGGAGTGCAGTGGCACGCTCATGGCCACCACAGCCTCGACCTGCCAGGCTCAGGCGATTCTTCCGCTTCAGCTGTCCAAGTAGGTGGAACTGCAGTCATGTGCCATACATTCTTATTAAGAAAAAAACGTAAACCAAGACCACATTTCTGGAGGGATTGCAGAGATGAGCACTACTATCAAGGACTTGAAGGATGCAGGGCTAGGGATTACCACCACATCCCCATTCAATGCACCTATTTGGCCTGTGCAGGAAGCATCTTGGAGAATAATAGTGGATTATAAACTTAATCAGGTGATGACGCCAATTACAAATGCTGTTCCAGATATGGTTTCATTGCTTGAGTCCATTAACACATTCCCCTGGTACCTGATATGCAGCAATTGCTCTGGCAAATGCTTTTTCTTCATACCTGTTAGAACTAGACCACCAGAAGCAGTTTGCTTTTACCTGGCAAGGCCAGCAACACACCTTCACTGTCCCACCTCCGGAATCTATCAACTCTCCAGCCTTGTGTCATAATTTAGCCCACAGGGACCTTGGTCATCTTTCCCTTACACAAAGCACCACACAGGTCCATGAAGTTGATGATATTAATCTGGCTGGATCTGGCAAACAAGAAGTAGCAATTACTCTAGATGTATTAGTAAGACATTTGTGTGATACTATAAGAAAGGGATTATAAGTAGTGGGATACTGCTGGGTGGAGTGGGGAGGACACAACATCAATAAGGTTATCTAATCTCAAACCAGACTAAGTGGGAACCAAAGAAGGCCCAAACTATACCTGTACAATGCCCACTTGTATACCTAATCCTGAATTGTACCCCACATCTTTAAAATAACATATTAAAAAAATTTGTGTCTTAGAAAGGGGGAAATAAATCTGACAAAAATCCAGGGGCCTTCCGCTTCAGAGAAATTTCTAGGAGGCCAGTGATATGGAGCATGTTGAGATATTCCTTCCAAAGTGAAGGGTAAGTTGTTACATCTGGCGCCTCCTAAAACAACAACAAAAAGACACAGTGCCTTGGGGGCTTCTGGATTTTGGAGACAACATATTCCTTATTGGTATGCTAGTCCAACTCATTTACTGACTGATCCAAAAGCTTCTCACTTCAATGGGGGCCCAGAACAAGAGAAAGCTCTATAACAGATCCAACCTATTGCACAATCTCAAATATCACTTCACTAAGCCCTCTTGCCATTCCATCTATTATATTTTCCAGATAGTTCCTGTTTTCCTTATTTTTTTCTTGCTTAATTTTGGTCTCCCTCATTTGATTGTTTTATGAGGGCAGAAACAAGGGTAAGAAAAAAAGAACAGTGAGATAAGTAAAGATGTGATGCCATGTATCATGGCACTGACTACTTCACAATGAGGTACAGACACACAGAAGGCCACATTGCAGACGGATCCACTCTGCTCACAGAACCCTCCAGAAGAGTTGCAAGAAGGTGTACCTTGTAGTAATTTCTGAAAAGAGGAGACTGTATTTCACATGGTTAAGGCTCATTCCTTTTTCTTTTTAAAGCTATTTTGTTCATGACTGGATCTCTAGTGCCTAGAACAGTAAATAGGTTCCCAGCAGGAAATAGATGGCACACTCAGATAAGAATAATTTGAGGGTTTAATAAAGGGACCACTGACAAAGGAGTGGGCAGGTGTAGGAAAACCACAGGGGCTAGTGTAATAGAACATGGCAAGTAACAAAGACCAGTTATACACTCAAGCCCAAAGGGCAGTTGGGTAAGGAGTACTAAGTGGCGTGGTCCCCCTTGTCATTCCTAAGGAGGAGCAGCCCAGTTTTTCCTTGATAATTAAGGAGATAATTAATGAGTTACCCCACATAGTGATCCCTTGCTTTGACTGTTTGCTCGTAGCATGAAGAGTCCAACCAGCCAGAGGCCAGGCTCGGGTTTCCAACCCATTATGACAGTGTGTCCTGGTGGAAGCATTCCTTCCGCAGGTACTAGGATTTCTAAATCCACATGTTAGCACCTTGTGCACGTTCTCAGACACTCGTGACTGCCTCCTTCTTTCACTTGGTCAATGTCATCCCCACATGGGTCACTCTTCCGCTGTGGGATTTCAACAGACCACTATACTGCAAGGCGTGGGATGTGGCTTCCTGCATGGTTGCCAGCAGCCCAGATGGTGCGACTCAGAAACATAGGGGAATTAGCTCAGTGGAATGAGCCTTGACCAATGGGAATTAAAATCTCCTCTTTTCGGAATTTACTACAAGGTACACCTTCTTCTTGCAACTCTTCTGGAGAGTTCTGTGAGCAGAGTGAACCTGCCTGCAAAGTGACCTACTGTGTGTCTGTAGCTCATTGTGAAGCAGTAGTTAGTGCCGTGATTCATGGCATCACATCTTTACTTATCTCACTGTCCTTTTTTTCTTACCCTTGTGTTTCTGACATGCTCCTGTCCAAGTGGAAGAACTTTAATTTTTGCTTGTGTTCTGCTTTCTTTCTTTTTTTTTTTGAGTTCAGGGTCTCACTCTGGAGTGATACTAGCACCATCACGGCTCACTGCAGCCTCGACCTTCTGGGCTCAGGCAATCCTCCTTCCTCAGCCTTCTCAGTAGCTAAGACTACAGGTGTGCTCCACCACACCTGGCCAATTTTCTTTTTGTTTTTTGTAGAGACAAGGTCTCGCTATGTTGTCCAGGCTGGTCTCTAAATCCTAGGCTCAGGCAATCTTCTTGCCTCAGCTTCCCAAAGTGCTGGGATTCCAGGCATAAGCCACAGCGCCCAGCCTAGGTTCATGCTTCTTAGAGGACTTGTGCTACGACAGTGCATTGTGAAAATTGTTCAGGATGGAATTTTGAAACTGATTGTCCACATGAATCAGAAGACCTTGGACGCCTACCTTTTTCCTTCTTGCTGGCACAGTAGCCCTTTCCTTCTTGCTGAGGGAGATTAACCTCCCCTTGCCTAAAGACCATGTGGTGACATCACCTGAAGCAGGTGCTTTGCAAGATAACATCAGTTCTCAAGACCAGTCTTGCCGTATCTCTCTGCCTCCAGGTCAATAACTAGAGTCAGATCTCAACCTTGGTAGAGAAAGACAGGCTCTGCTTTGGGAGGGTATAGGTCACACACCAAAAGAATGATAGCACCACACAGTTAATATGCACCAGTGACAGTAGAGAAAAAGCACATGTGGGAGTTCATTTGTAAGTTGCTGGGCTATGGAAGGGGTGAGATATTGTGGAGAGAATTTCTTGACATCTACTTGGGACTTGGGATTCATTATTTTGTCAAGGACATGAGGTCCTAATACTCTGCTGCGATGGTTTCCTGAAGCTTGAATGTGATGGTACCTATAATAAATAAGGTGGAGATGCCAGAATTTCTGTCGTATGGTGCTTTTTTGTTTTTGTTTTTCAGGGTCTCATTCTGTCACCCAGGTTGGAGTGCAGTGGCACGATTATGGCTCATGGCAGCCTTGAGTTCCAGGGCTCAGGAGATCCTACCGCCTCAGACTCCTGAGTAGCTGGGACTACAGGCACCACCATGCCTGCTAATTTTTTGGGTTTTTTTGAGTTGGAGTCTCACTCAGTCGCCCAGACTGGAGTGCAGTGGCCGCTCCCGGTCACCGCAGCCTCGACCTGCTGGGCTCCAGCGATCCTTCAGCCTCAGCCTTCTGAGTAGCCGGAATTACAGGCGTGTGCTACCACGCCCGGCTGATTTTTTTTAAAATTTATTGTAGAGATGAGGTCTCGCTACCCAGGCGGGTCTCGAACCAGTGGGTTGCTCAGGCAATCCACTCACCTCAGCCTCCCAAAGGCGCAGGTTTTTTTTGTAGAGATGAAGTCTCTCTTTTTTGCCTAAGCAGGTCTTAAACTCCTGGGCTCAAGCAGTTCTTCTGCCTTGGCCTCACAAAGTGCTGGAATCCCAGTCCTGTTTTTTGTTTTTTTAAGTGGGGAGTTTGACTTTCACTCTGTCACCCAGACTGGAGTGCAGTAGTACTATAAAGGCTCAATGAAGTCTTGAACTCCTAGGCTCAAGTGAACCTCCCACCTCAGCCTCCCAAGATGCTGAGTCTACAGGCACACACCACCACACCCGGCTAATTTATAATTTTTTTTTTTGTGGAGATGCGGTCTTGCAATGTTGCCTAGGCTGGTCTTGAACCCCTGAGCTCAAGCAATCCTCCCTTCTCAGCCTCTCAAAGTGCTAGAATTACAGGTGTGAGCTGCCATGCCTGGCCTGTGGTATAGTGTTCAGTAGAGTGTCAGAAGACTCGAGGTGGGAATGTGAGGATTGATTTATAATATGAGACTGAGTAACCCAGCATCTGACTTCCCCCAGAGGGTCCAGAGCATCTCCCTTCACTAATGTAGTAAGAAAAATGTACCAGTGAAAGGGTTACAGCGTTTTTGATAGCCCAGTGATCGTTGCCTTCTGTAGGCGAAAGTTAATAGTAGGAGATGCTGTCATGAAAATGGACTTCCCAGACGGTGGGTTTCTGAAATGCCAAGTTGCGGCTCTTAATTGTCAAGTGGCAAGGAGGATGCAATTCTATATTGGCAGCAAGGCAGACAGCCTGGTTTACAAATGAATCTGCACGATATGCCTGAAGGTTAGTGAAAGGAAATCCCGTCTGAAATGAGAGATGGCAACAGACATGTATAATATCTACACTTTAAAAATAGACAGTGGCTTCTTCTGGTTTGAGTAGATGATCAGGGACTTGGAAAACTGAGATTGAAAATTTGGTGATAAGGAGATCTGGGGAAAAGGTAGGAGGATGAACCTCTTTTAACAGGCAAAAAAAGATTTTTGGGGAGGTCCACTATAAATGCTTACAACTACCTGAGTAGCGGAGACTTCACAAGATGACATTTTCTTTTTTTTTTTTTCAGCAAGCCCCATTCTTGCTCAGTTGGCTCATGAACCAAGTGATTAAGGTGATAGGGATGAAGGTTATGCATAGACTCAGCAAGAGGGACTTTCATGCACTCACACTCATCAGGTTGCAAACACCACTGAGTGCTCCATCTTCCAACAGCAGAGACCAATACTGAGCCTTGGAAATGGTACCATTCCCCAAGGAAACCAGCCGGTTACCTGGAGGCATGTAGATTACATTCGACCACTGCTATCATGGATAGGGCAGTGATTTGTTGTCATTGGAATAGTCATTTACTCTGGGTTTGGATTTGCCTCTCCCACTTAAAATGCTCTTGCAAAAGCCATGATATGTGGATTTACAGAATGCCTTATTAAGCACCAAAGTATTTCATATTGCATTGTTTCTGACTAAGTATATCATTTTACAGTGAGTGAAGTGCAGGATGGGAATAAAGCCTGCATAATTTATAGGTGGCTTTGTCCTCCCTTGGATCCAGCAGCAGTAAATCTCTATGCTTTAGCTCTATGATGCCTTCAGAAGATTTCTTTTCATATTTTGTTCACTTTTGCCGGTTTCCCTGTGGTTTAAATTATCTAGTCCTCAATTACTTGAAAGTAGAGTTCTTCTACATTAGATATTTGAAGACAGCTCTATAACTTATTCAAGTTTAAAATCCCAAATACCTTCGATCATTTCTTTCTTTCTGTTTTTTTTTTTTTGAGTTGGAGTCTCACTCTTGTCGCCCAGGCTGGAGTGCAGTGACACGCTCACCGCCACCCCAGTCAATCTGTTGGGCTCCGGTGATCCTTCTGCCTCAGCCTTCCAAGTAGCTGGAATTACAGGTGCACGCTACCACACCTGGCTAATTTTTTATTTATTGTAGAGATGAAGTCTTAACAAGTTGCCTGGGCTGGTCTCAAACCCGTGGGCTCAGGCCATCTACTTGCCTTGGACTCAGGCAATCCACTTGCGTCAGCCTCCCCAAGTACTGGGATTACAGGCTGAGCCACCGTGCCTGGCCAATCATTTCTTATCTTACCTAGCTTTTGACCCTCCACCACCTGGTCAGCATTCTGGGTTTGATAATATTAATCTTTTTATCCCAGCACAGTCTTTCTAGTTTCCTTATTAGAAGATAAAACACACATTTTCCTCCTTACCTTAAAGCATTCAAAATTATGAGTATTTGTCAAGTTAAATTATATTTAGTTAAGCTACAAAGTTAAGCCATTTGCAACTATGCAAATAATTTTAAGTTAAATTCATAATATACATATTCCATAATTAAAAAGCAAAAGCAATGCAAGTTCTTTGTAAAACACTTTAGAAGGATAGACAGGGAAAAGCAAAAGTCTGTATCTGGCCAGGTATGGTGGCATGTGCCTGTAGTTCCAGTTACTCAGGAAGCCGAGGTGGGAGGGTCACTTGAGCCCAGAAGTTTGAGGTTGTAGTGAGCTACGATTGCACCACTGTACTCCAATCTGGGTGACAGAGCAAGACACCGTCTCTAAAGAAAAAGAAAAAAAAAAGTCTGTCTCTGACCAACTCCCTACAGTCCTTCCTTTCATCCTTTCAGTATGGTCTCTCTACCTAGAAGTAAACTCTGTTAACAGTTTTTTGGTTATTATTATGGAAGATATACATAATATCCTCATTTTCCCCACAAAAAATAGATCTACTTTATTATTTCCACAGCTGCATAATATTCCATCATATGGATATAGCATAATTTAAACTGACTATTCCTTTATCAATACATGTTTACCATGTTTTCAAATATTTTCTTATTTTCAGCCACACAATCATGGACATTCAAAGATATCTTTTGTATATAAGTTTATGTTGTGACCACTCCAAACAATGGAGTCAGATGCTATTTTGAAGTTTAGATGCTATTTTGAAGTTGATTTTTAATGTATACGTGTTTAGGTTTGTAAAATATATTTCTAGAGTAAGAGTCATACTTCAATAAGGCACCCACACTGTACTTGGGATATGGATGTCAGAGATGCTGCCGTTTAAACTTGGCCTTTTATCTTTCTGCATGGGCGGATAAACTGAGTCACTCAGAAAGAGATCTTCTTTGTTCTGAGAAGTTTCTTTGTGGCTCTCAAGTAAATACAGGGTAAGTGGGCACTCATTGCTCTTGGGTGGGATTTTTTTTTGAGTTGGAGTCTCCCTCCTTCACCCAGGTTGGAGTGCAGTGGCACGCATGGTCACGGCCACCCCAGTGTAGACCTGCTGGGCTCCAGCGATCTTTCTACCTCAGTCTTCCAAGTAGGGGGAACTACAGATAGGTGCTAACTTGCCCGGCTATTTTTAATTTTAATGTAGAGACGAGGTCTCACCAAGTTGCCCAGGCTGGTCTCAAACCTGCGGACTCAGGCAATTCACTTACCTCGGCCTCCCAAAGTGCTGGGATTACAGGCTGAACTGCTGAGCCACCGAGCCCGGGGCCAACAGGGACTTTTAAAAACGGCTTCATGAAGGCACCTCCTTTTAATATATAGAGATCGAAAGTAGTTTATGAGGAAGTACATTTTTATGAAAACCAAGGTGGTTACTGGAAGAGAAGGCATCGATATTTCTTATGACTCTCTTTTGGGGTTCCTCATGAATAGTACCTCTTGAATGGTTAGAGACAGTACCTACTGAGGGAAGGAAGGATGCATTTAGGATGGAAATTCTGATTTATTACCAGATCCTAGATACTCTTGGGGGAAAGCTGGTTCTGGGTTAGCTTGTGGCTTTGTCTGGAACTGGAATTGCTCCAAATCTCATACCAGGGCACAGTGAGTGTGCTTTGGTAAGAACGTCCACACTTGTGGGTTTAAACTGGAGAGCTATCACCTGGAAAGTCTAGGAGGAGGCCACCATTATAGCCTGTATGGGGACTAAAAAAAACAGTGGAAAAGAATACATCACACTGGGAAAGACAAGTTTTCATAATGTGACAAAAACGATAGTAGCTGACAGTTAGGTCTGCTGGTGGGTGATCAGATCCTCTGGCTTGATCCTCAGAGGGCATCTAAGAAATAGGTTCAGCCACTGGCACGGTGGCTCTCGCCTGTAATCCCAGCATTTTGGGAGGCTGAGGCAAGAGGATTGCTTGAGCCTTGGGGTTCAAGAGGATTGCTTGAGCCTGGGCAACTTGGTGAGACCTCGTCTCTACAATAAAAAAAAAAAAAAGAAAAATTAGCCAGGCATATTGGTGCATACTTATGGTTCTAGTTACTTGGAAGGCTGAGGTGGAAGGATCACCTGAACCCAGAAGGTCGAGACTACAGTGGCCGTGAGTGTGTCACTGCACTCCAGCCTGGGTGACGAAGTGAGAGTCCAACTTGAAAAAAAAAAATAATATATATATATATATATATATATATATATATATATACATATGTTCAGCCACTCTGGACAACATTGTTGGGATTCCTAAGTGGGTAGAAGAAGAAAAGTCATTTGAGAGGAATTATACTCCAGCTTACAGTTTATTTAAAATATTGGGATTATGGGTTCGTTTAATTAGATACAATAAGAAATGCAACCATATTTGCACCTTCAACTGATTAACTAAATTATACTGGTTGTACAGCATAATTGTACAAAGTTCAATGGATATATTACTTTCTTGATGTGGATGAACATTTTATGATTGCAGCCTTTTGAACAGCTACATATTATTACTTCATACTGACCTTATGAAAGTGACAGAAACAATGTGCACTTTGGGAGCATCCCTTGAGACTAGGAGTTCAGGATCCTCCTGGGAAACAGTGCGATCTTGTCACTATCAAAAAATTAATAAATATTAGCTGGGTGGTGCATGCCTTGTAGTCCCAGCTATTTGGGAGGCTGAGGTGGGACGATTGCTTGAGCAGGAGGTTGAAGCTGCAGTGAGCTATGATCATAACAGTACACTCTAGCCTTGGCAACAGAGCAAGAAACCATCTATCAAAAAACAAAAAAGCAAACAATAAATAAAACAGCCACTCTTTCTCAGGAACTGCCCAGGAAGTTTGCCACCATCCTCCATTTGTGCAACGGACACGTCAAATTCAGGAATTCCCAGTTATACTCATTAATCTTCATCCTCTTACTTTTAGCCTATCTTTTGTGGAAGACAAGAAAATATTTGTGTAGTTGATACTAATACTACTAATTCTTTTTCCTACAATCATCATGGCACCTTAACCAACTGGGTTTCAGGATTTTTACTTTCTTGAAAATTATGGATAACTTTGAAGATCAACGCCAGATTTATCCTCCCTGATATAGGACTGCTTATGGTATCGCCTAGTCAAAGTTGTTATACAAAACAACCTGTCATGGCACAAAGAGAGCCCCTCATTTCAAACTATTTCCCAGCAGCATTGTTTGTCATTTCATTTTCTCTAAGTTCATTTTCTCTTTTATCACTAGAGGGCAACAATGCTCCACTGTACAAGTAGGAAAACTCATCTTGGATAGTAAAATCCTTTTTTATTTTTAATGTTTAGCAGATTGTTTATGCCACTGTAGACCCACAGATAGGTTTTTAAAAAATCATCTCCCAGTCTGTCACCATAATACAAAGGATTTTCCTTAGAGTTGCTTTTTACACGATATCTTTGACATACCATTAGAAGCAATGTAGTCTACTGTAATTGGTCTCATACTTTCAGTCATATAGGACTTAACTCTTTTCTAGGTATCCAAATATATTCAGCTTCTGATGACTTTTCATTTTTTTGGCTATTGCCACTTAGGTTCAAGCCACCTTCATCTGCCATCTTAGTGAGGTCTGCTCTGACTACTTGCATCAATTAGGATAGGCCAGGTTATGCTGCAATAACAAACAATACCAAAAATCTCACTAGCTTAATCAACACATTGCTCACACTAAGTGTCTCACACAGGTTGGCAGGGGCTTCAGCTCATCATAGTTATTCAGGAATTCTGGCTAAGTGAAGAATCTTTATGGCATCAACAGTGGAAAAGTTATACAGGGAATCACGCACTGTTCTTAAAACTCTCTCCAGAAATTACATGTCCATTTTTGCTCGCATTTTATTGGCCAAAGCAAATATAACTGTGACTATACTTTACTATGATAGGGAAGTCCGATCCTAGCAGTGAGCCTGAAAATGGAAAATCAAACGTATTTGGTGAATAATAGGGAATGAAACCAAACTACTCTATTTATAATTTCCACTTCCCATTTCTGTCCAGGACTTTGGGTCTCCCTTATTCTGTTGCATTTTCTCCCATAACTCTTTATTATTTTTCCCATATTTTTATTATTATTTTTTCCTATCTCATCTCATTAGAATATAAGCTCCACAAGGGCAGGAATTTTTGTCTGCTTCATTCTAAATCATATCCACATTGCTCAGATCAGTGCCTGTCTCATAGTAGGCATCCAATAAGTTGATGTTGAATGAATGAGTAACCAGTTGATGGTACATCAATTTTCTTCTCCTTTTACAATGGCCCACCATATATGCTTTGGCTAGATAGAGAGGAATGATGACATGAGTTAGAGACATTGACACTGTGTGGTTATTTAAAACCATGGTCTTTAAGGAAACATAGTAGACTGACTTACTGGGAGAATGAAGTCTTCTTTTGAACCTGAGCGCTCTTAAGTCATCATGACAATAAACAGATCTATAGTATTCTTTATTGTTTTGTCTTTACAGTTGAATTCATAAATAGTAAACATAATGGTAAGTCAATTATTTTATATTATTATTATTATTTTTTATTTATGGAGATTGAGTCTTACTATGCTGCCCAGGCTGGTCTCAAACTCCTAGACTCAAGAGATTTTCTTGTCTTGGCCTTCCAAAGTGCTGAGATTATAGGTGTGTGCCACCACACCCGACTGTAAGTCAATTATTTTAAATATATGCTGTTATGGTTCCTGGACCCCTCTCTCCCAAATTATGGCTTGCTATTGTGACTGATGATGCCATATATGCCCAAGAGGGTAAGAAAAGGTGTATTTCTTACAAGTTGAGGTCTGTGGGGAGAGCAGGGCAGGCCTCTTAAGCTGGTCCAAAATAGCTAGAGAGGGCCAGGAATGGCCATGGAACTGGGTCTTAGTTTTTTTGGGGGTTTTTTTGAGTCTGGATCTCACTCTGTTTCCCAGACTGGAGTGCAGTGGCATGATCGTGGCTCACTGCACTCCTGGGCTTGAAAACCTGAACTCAGAAGAGCCTTCTGCTTCAGCCTCCTGAAGCTGGGACTATAAACACATGCCATCATGTCTGGCTAATTTTTTGATTTTTTTGTAGAGATAAGGTCTCGCTATGTTGCCTAGGCTGGTCTCGAACTCCTGGGCTCAAGCAATCTTCTCGTTTTGGCCTCCCAAAGTGCTGGGATTATAGGCATGAGTCACTGTGCCCAGTCTGGGACTACTTTAAATTTCATTTTTGGCTTAAGTTTTTTTGGGTTATACAGTACAGGTGGTTGGAATTCTTATTCTAAATCCCTTAAGTGGAGATTTGTGGTTAAGATTTTTTATTTTTGTCGGGGTCTCACTCTGTTGCCCAAGTTGGAGTGCAGTGGCATGATCACAACTCATTGCATCCTCTACCTCCTGGGCTCAGGTGATCTTTTGTCTCAGCCTCCCAGAGTACTGGGATTATAGGCGTGAACCACAGTGCTTGGCCAGGAATTCTTTTTTTTTTTTTGAGTTGGAGTCTCACTTGGTCACCCAGACTGGAGTGTAGTGGCTGCTCCCAGCCACCGCAGCCTCAACCTGCTGGGCTC
>NW_007246633.1:319623-320252 GCF_000164805.1 Carlito syrichta | reverse complement strand
GGTCTCGAACCCGTGGGCTCAGGCAATCCACTCACCTCAGCCTCCCAAGGCATGGGATTACAGGCTGAGCCACCGAGCCCGGCTTGGGAATTCTTAAGGGAGATTTCCTTCTTCCCTCCCTCCCTGCCTTCCTCCTTTCCTTCCTTTTTTCTTTCTTTTAGCTTCACCTACAGCCAAGTTGAGAAAATAATGTAACCTAACCTACTCCCTCTGTGGGGTGGTTTTTCCTAGGTCATCCACTTGGAAGAGAATGTTTGCCCTCATGGATTAGTCTTTAAAAAGTGATTATCTTCAATCCAACTTTCCGCTCTGTTCAGACTATAGGCTTTATTTTCTTACACTTCAAAAGCAATTTTCATTACAAATGAAAATGAACATTACTTCTATGGTTTTGGGTTTTCTTATATTTTCTGGCCTCCAGAGAATACTATTACTTTCTTGCTAGCTCATTTGTGTGTTTCAAAAGTTTATATTTTTGAATGTATCCAGCTTTTTTTTTTTTTGAGTTGGAGTCTCACTCTGTTGCCCAGACTGGAGTGCAGTGGCTGCTCCCAGCCACCGCAGCCTCAACCTGCTGGGCTCCGGCGATCCTTCTACCTCAGCCTTCCAAGTAGCCAGAATTACAGGCA
>NW_007246633.1:300245-319603 GCF_000164805.1 Carlito syrichta | reverse complement strand
TGGCCCCCCCCAGCCACTGCAGCCTCGACCTGCTGGGCTCCAGCGATCCTTCTGCCTCAGCCTTCCAAGTAGCTGGAACTACAGGCGCGCGCTACCACACCCGGCTAATTTTTTGATTTATTGTAGAGGTGAGGTCTCATCAAGTTGTCCAGGCGGGTCTCGAACCCGCGGGCTCAGGCAATCCACTCACCTCAGCCTCCCAAGGCATGGGATTACAGGGTGAGCCACCGAGCCTGGCTGAATGTATCCAGCTTTTATCAGTGCACTGTACTAGGAGAATTTTCTGTAAACACCTGAACCACAATATTGCCTTTTAAGGTTCCAGTGAGTTTTGGAATAATGTTGTATCCTGATGACTCCCTCCTTTTCTCTTTTTAATATTGAACATTCTTATTTTCTACTAAATATTAAAATTTGACAATTTCAGTGTCAGTTCCTTCAACAAATATCGATCGTCCCCAACTCTGTGCTGGGTATTCTTCGAGGGCTTCATTATGGACGGATCACCCAAGGCCCCTGACCTTGTGAGGAAAGTATAAGCTCAGGCTTTCACTTCTAGTGTCTCATTGTTCTAGTGGGCCCCTTTACAAGTTATGATGTAAGCAGTTGTACAAAGTCGAGAAGTCTAGTAAGCTGTGTTTTATAGTTGGTTGCTAATATCTACAAGTCAAAATAGGAAGAAATGATGGCATATTAGTTTTTCTGCTTGGAAAGATTAGTGAATTGTATCTAGGTCTGAAGGCACAAGGTAACAAGACAAATGAGGATAAGCTTATTTTTGTGCATATCGAGAAAGATTGGGACTCTCACTTGTGCAGAATTATGAAAGGTGCTTTGTATGTATATTCTCACTTAATTCTGACCCCTTCTCAAATAAATTTCATGGAGTAGATATTATCTCTACTTTAAGGGTCACTGTAGTGTGGTTGAAACAGAATGGTCCCTTAATATATATATATAATATATATATATATATATATTTTTTTTTTTCATTCTTCAATACCAGTAGATACTTCTAGCTGGTCTATGACTGCCCAACTTAAAGATGGCATTTTCTATGCTCCCTTGCAGTTGAGTCTGGCCCTATTACTAAGTCTGCCCAGTGGGATTTAGAGTATAAGTATCAGCCTGATAAATATCAGGCTGAAGCTGATGGCAAACTTCCCTAAGAGGCAGCTGGTATATTCTGTCTATCCCTTCTGTTTATGCCTTCTCCCATCCTGTAGCCTAGAATAAAGATACTGCTTAGGATCCTGATGATGAGGCCACACTCTCAGACAAGGAAATGGAGAGTGGACAGAATTAAGTCCTTAAGGACTTTGGTCAGTCAGACCTCTATACCAGCCTTAGACTGAACTTATATAGTGGAGAGAAATAAACTTCTATCCTGGCTAAAGTACTGCTATTTATTTTTGCTTCCCCCTCTGAAATCTGTCATCAAACCTAATCTTAATTAATACACTGAGGTTCAGGAAAATGATGTAACTTGCCCAAGGTACTATGTTTGGGAAAAGCAGAGTAAAGATTTGAACCTGGTGAGCTGCATTTAAGAGCAGTCACCATTTGGTATCCATGGGAGACTGGCTTCAGGTCCCCCTGAGGAAATTAAAATCGGCAGATGAAGTCCTTGCTATAAAATGGTATTGTATTTGCATATAACCTACGCACATCCTCCAATATACTTTAAATCATCTCTACATTACTTACAATACCTAATATAACGTAAATATAGTTGTTATACTGTATTACTTAGGGAATACTGACAAGGAAAAAAGTCTGTGTATGCTCACTACAGACACAATTTTTTCTGAATATTTTTGGTCGTGGTTAGTTGAATCTGTGGAGCCCACAGATACGGGTGGCTGACTGTGGGACTGAATTAGTGACTGGCATTTGATAAAAGGGAGCTACTGTATTACATATACCAAACCCAACTACTTGGTTTGTTTTTAGGGCTCCTTTAATTTCCTGCCACTTTACCTATATCTCTAATGCCTCCTCCCCATGGTTCTGTAACACACACTCCTTCATTGAGGCTGTCTACCTTATGTTGCCTCTGTTCATACCGGTCTAATTTATGCTTCTAGGCATAGTCTGGAGCATCTGGAGTTTGAACTTTGAAAGACTTAAGCAAGAGACAGAGGGAGTTGGATTTGGATAAATGTGGAGGAGGTAACAGGAATAAAGACATAAAGGTACTATCAATTTTTCATGCAAGGTGGGTCTCTACAATATATTATGTCGCCCAGTTGTTAAATTTTATGTGCTAGGAAAATCACATTAACATTATGAAAGAGATTGGTGAATGGGCTGCTTCTTTAATGGTAATGAAATCTTTCAAGACTTAACTTTGCCTTCATTAAGTCATTTTAAAGGCTATGAAGACAGTTTAGATTATTGCTGTAGGATATCCTGGAGTTTGCTCTTACAATTAATTTCATGCTAAAATGGATAACAGAGCAGTGCTAATGTAAATTTCTGATTTAAAGATTCTTTTTTCATACCTTATTTTAGTTGTATCTATCACTCTTTTGGCTAGCTTTAAATACGATTATGCAAATCAATAGTTGAGGTCTTTGACTGATTTTTTTAAAAAAAACTTAGAAATTTAAGAAATTACTTTTGAAAAGAATTTTTTAAAAAATCTCCTATTTTTCTCCTTTTGATACAGCTTCTTAAAGGACTGATTTTTAGAGAAGTAGACCCTGAGAATACTTGTATGTCAGGTTATGTGAATTCTGAAACCTGACTCTAATAATGTGCACACGTGGTTGAAATTATAAGTGGGTGGATGCCTCTGTCTCTCTAGAATTGTGGGTGGTGATGGGATGATTCTGAAAGGCTTACTTTCTTTGCAAATATGCATAACCCAAGTGTATGGCTGTCTGATGGCTGCTATTCTTTGCTGCTGAGGCTTTGGGACTCCTAAAGAAGAAATGTTCAGTAGGGTGTAATATAACTGATTATCATTAATCCAAGTTATTGCTTCATAAAGTGGGACTTTTGACCTATATTTAGCATGATGGTTTATGGTAAGTTTAAAACAAGGTTAATCTGAACAAAATTATACTGGTTTCTGGGTTGTGGGGCATTTCAAGGTCATTCATATGATAAGGTGCGTTGTGAATCTCTAAGAGGAGAGCAGAGGAGGCAGCATCCCCCATTCTTGATTCTAGGACCCCTTCTCAAGTCTCACAAAAATAATGCTTCTTGGAAACCCCCACTGATTTAGGTGACAGAAAAGTTGTAGGCTGTGTTGCAAGGAGAACTTGTGGACTAAGTGTGTAACCAGTGCTGCCGATAATGTGATTAGGGAGACTGGGCCATTTCTGAACACAGATTCATTTCAGTTTTCAGTCCAAAGACTCCACACAGTTCTAACTCCAACCTCCTCATTCTATAGATCAAGGAACTGAGATTCAGAGGGGTTAAGGTTGTGTGTGTTCAAGGTTGTATCCTAGTTAGTGGGGAGCTGATACAAGCACCAAGTACCCCAGTCCTCTGATTCTCAGAGCATACTGTACTGCCTCACTGGGTGTGGTGGGCTGCAGGGGACACTGTAAGTTCAACTAGTGGAGTAGACATTGGTGGCAGAGTGAGCAGTGGGCATGGACTGGGCCAGTGTTTGGTTGGGGAATCTCAATCATGCCTCGGCTGGCTTAGTCTAGGTCACTCAAATTTGGAAAAAGTCTAGTTTGTCAATTTCCTCTTAAAACATAGAGCCCACATGTAGTTTTGATTTTCCATTTGTGCAATAACCAGCACAGAGTATACAGGGATACTTTTCTTCTTGGGTTGCTATTGATATACTATTCTTGACTTAATGAAGACAAAGAATAAGATAATGCTTTTTCTAGGATCTATGCATCACTTTTGGTTCATATTAAGCTGGTGGCTAAACTCAGCTTTGTTTTATATGAGTTGCTGTCTAGTCAAATTTCTCCTAAGCTTACTTGATTTATTTTCCGAACCAAAATAAATGTAGGTCTTTACATTAATCCTGTTTCATTTCATTTTGGTAATTTTGGCCTAGTACTCTTGACTGTCAGGATTAATTTTGAATCTTGACTCATCATTAATTCCTCCAGCTTGCTCTTCTAGGACCGCAATAACTAAAGAGGTAATATACAAGCCTCTGATTTCTTTTTTCTCAGCCAGACAATGTTTCTCTGTAAGAATAAGGAAGGGATGCTGAGGAACATTTATTAAGCACCTATTATTTGCTAAGTACTATGTAAGGTGTCTTATACATATTTTATTATTTAATCCTCATAATAACCGTATAAGATTGTAACTTCTTCTGTTAAAGGAGAATGAGAAATCTCATCTCACAGAGTTTTGGAGAAGAATAAATGAGATAAATGATATACTTAGTACTGGCAGACAGTAGGCACTTCATAAGTATTAGTTGCCATTATCTCTCTCTCTTAATTTACTTTTTTCTTTGGACTGGATAGGGACAAGGACAGAAAGACATTTCATTAAGGAAACCATCCCTTGGCTGCCAAAGAAGCAACAGCTCCTACCAGGACTGTCAGCCAATTTTACACCATGTGTTCTTTATTGTGTATTGAAAATTATCCCAATCAAAACAGCCTGGTATTGGTACAAGAACAGACATATAGACCAATGGAACAGGATAGAGATTCCAGAAGCAAAACCTTAATTTCTCAACCAACTCATCTTCGACAAAGTCTCCACCACCAACCACTGGAGAGAGGAGAACCTATTAAATGGTACTGGGAAAACTGGCAGACCACAAGCAGAAGATTGAAATACAACTCCTACCTATTACCAAACACAAAAATTAACTCTAAATGGATCAAAGAGCTAAATGTAAAACCTGAAACTATAAGAACCCTAGAAAATGCAGGAGACACTCTTACAGAAATTGGAACTGGCAATCAATTCCTGATCAAGACCCCAAGTACCCATGCCATAAGAGATAAGGTAGACAAATGGGACCTCATCAAACTGACAAGCTTCTGCAAAGTCAAAAAAACCATCAAGAGAGCAGGAAGACAGCCCATGAACTGGGAAAAAATATTTGCCAACTGTATATCTGACAAAGTCCTAACATCTAGGATCCATATGAACTCAAATGTGCCAAAAAGAAAAAAGCAAACAGTTCCATTACAAAGTGGGCAAAAGATATGAATAGACACTTCTCAAAAGGAGACATACAAGCAGTCAACAGATACACGACAAAATACTCAGCCTCACTAGTCATCAAAGAAATCCAAATTAAAACTACACTGAGATACCACCTAACTCCATCAGGATGGCCATTATCAATAACTCAAAAAACAACAAACGCTGGAGAGGACGCGGGGAAAAGGGAGCACTTCTACACTGTTGGTGGGAGTGTAAACTAATATAACCTCTGTGGAAAACAGTTTGACAATTCCTAAAAGATCTAAAAATCAACCTTTCGTATGACCCCACAATCCCCCTACTGGGAATACCCCTGAAGGAACTCAAATCACTCTATGAAAAAGATACCTGCACACGCATGTTTATTGCAGTATTGTTCACAATAGCAAGAACATGGAACCAACCGTGCTGTGCATTGAAAAAGGACTAGATTTTAAAAATGTGGTACATATACACGATGGTCTATTATGCAGCCATAAAGAAGGACAAAATCATGAACTTCACAGCAGCTTGGATGGACTTAGAGTCTATAATACTGAGTGATCTATTGTAGAAACAAAGAACTGAGTATCACATGTTCTCACTCATAATTTGACCTTGAACAATTATCATAATACTATAAGAAAAGGATTGGTGGTAGTGGGAAATTGCCGGGGTTGGGGGACACACCTCATTAGCAAGAGTACCTGCATAATGAATATTTATAGACCTAACCCTGAATTATATCCCACATAATTAAAATAAAAAGAAAAAAAGAGAAAATTATCCCCAAACTTAGCAGCTTCAAGCAACACAAACTGATTTGATTACGGTTTCGATGGGTCAAGAATCCAGGCACAGTTTTGGAATTTCTCTCAAAAGAGTGGCAATAAAGGGGTCGACCAGGACTGTATTCTTAATTTAAGGCTTAACTGGGAAGGATCTTTCAAGCTCACTCATGTGTTCCAGTTCCTGGAAGGGTGTTGGATTGAAGGCCTCGGTTCCTTGCTGGTGGTCAATCAGAGGTCACCTTCAGTTCACACTATGTGCATCTCTTCAACTTGCCTCATCAGAGCAAACACTACAGAGTGACAGGGTGAATGGGATGGAGGCCAGTTTTTTATAACCTAATTGCAGATGTGAAATCCCATCACTCTTGCTGTATTCTGTTCATTGGAAGTAAGTCATTAGGTCCAGTCCACACGCAAGAGGAGGGAGTTACACAAGGGAATGGACACCAAGAGGGAGGGATCCTGCCAGCTCTGCCAGCAGATGTCTACCCCATGCCATTGTTTTCTTTATCAGCTCCCACAGTGTCTTAGTTACTGGCAGACCTGGGATGTACATCCAGGCTTCCAAGTCTTTGTTCTTCCCTGAAAGGCTACCCAGGGAGGAATCCTCTTAGTCATCGAAATTACAAACTGATTATGTAGCCATTTCCCCTCCCCCTCTTTACTTGGTTTTGGAGAAAATGCAAATTCAGATTGCTTTTTCAAGAAGCTTGGCTGTGAAGGAGCGGGAATAGATAGGGCAGCAATTTCAAGACATCTTAGGGGAAAAAAAATGGAGTTAAGATGAAAAAAGCTGAAGTATGTTTAAAGAAAAAGTAGCTGCCGTAGCGGAATGGTGAGCCAGGGACTTTCCCCACATTTACTTGTTCTCAGTCCTACCCCCCTCGTTCCTTCAAGAACTTTTTCAAACTCTTCAAGGTCCCCCCTCACTCTCAGCAAGTTGCCTTGCTTCCAATTGCATAGAGAAAGTAGACAATATCGATTGTGAACACTTTCAACTCCCATCTCCCATCCACATTCTTCTCTCCTACTTTTTGGTTTGAAAGGATAGGAGATAATTTCTCCTGTTTACTTATTTTCTGATAAAATTCCCTTTTCTTTTCTTTATATCTTGATTAATCAATTATCCCTAATGTTGGATGGATAAGTAATAGCCCTCTGTCTTATCCACCTGGGTGTTGAATAATTCAAGAGGTAAATCAAGGCACAAAGACAGAAGCCACAACAATATTATGGATACAGCTGAGTTGGAGGATACAGCTTGAGTGGTCTGGGTTAAATAAATCTGATATTTGCATCTCAGAACTGGTCAGTTCTGGGCAGTGGGAGCCTTCCCAGGACAAAATTACAGCATGGAGGAGCAGAGAAATTGTGCCTTTTGTGGGTAGGTTCATTCCCAATAGGGCAAAGGTCAGACTTGAGCCAACGTTGCCATTTTCTACCTAAATTTACTGATCAAGTAAATTATTCCCTTTCCGTAGAGGTGAAGTAGGTAAGGGGATTGAGTGAGGCCTGCAGTTACATTCATTGAGGTTTTCTCACAGGAAGGAAATGTCTGGAATTGAGAAGCCTGCTCCGACAACACCTTGTCACATGTACTTTAAATCTCTTTTCTCATCAGCTACTTTTAAACATAAAAAAAAAAAAATCAGAGCAGAAATCAGTGAAACTAAAAACAAGGAATCAATGGAGAAAATCGGTAAAGCTAAAAGCTGATTTTTTTTTTTAAAAGACGAATAAAATCAATAGACCTCTAGCCAGGCTAAGAAAAAAAGAGAGAAGACATAAATTACTAATGTGAAAAATGGAAGTGGGGACATCACTACAAACACTGAAGACATTAAAAGGAAAATAAATAAATACTTGGAACAATTATATTCTCTAAAAGTTGATAACCTAGATGAAATGGACCAATTCTTTGAAAGATAATATTTTAAAACTCACACGAGAAAAGTAGACAGTCCCAATAGACTTATATCTATAAATAAATTAAGTTAATAATTAATATCCCTTTAAAAGAGAAAGTGATAGACACAGATGGGTTTACTGGTGAATTCCATCAAACGTTTAATGAAGAAATTATCCCAATTATCTATTTCTTTTAGAAGATAGATGCAGAGGGGACATATCCTAATTCATTCTATGAGGTCAACTTGACCTTAATATAAAAATCAAAGCCAAAAACTACAAACCAGTATGTCTCATGAACACAAGACGCAAAAATTTTCAACAAATTTTTAGCAAATCAATGTATAAAAAGAATTATATGCTACAACTAACTGGGTTTTATCTCAGGATCTCAGGTATACAAGGCTGGTTTGATGTTGGAAAATAAATTAATGAAATCCATTATATCAACAGGCTAAAGAAAAAAAGCACATTTTTACATCAAGAGATACTAAAAAAGTATTTGACAGAATTCAACATCCATTTATGACAAAAATTCTCAGCAAATTATGAATGAAAAAACTTCCTCAACTTGATTTTAAAAATAAAGCATTTACATAAAACCTACAGTTAACATTATACTTAATGGTTAGAAACTAGGTATTTTCCTCCTAAGGTTAAGAGCAAAACAAGGATGTCCTCTCTCACCACTCCTTGTCAACATTACTCTGGAATTTCTAGCTAGTGCAATTCAGAAGAGCAAGAAAATAAAAGGTATATAAATTGGGAAGTAAGAAATAAAACTGCCTTTTTTCATGGATGATGATTGTCTATGTAGATAATCCAAAAGAATTGACAAAAAAATCTCTTTCTGGAATTAATAAGTGATTATAGCAAGGTTGTAGAATACCTGGTTAATTTTTATAAAAGTCAGTCTCTTCCCTATACACCATCAATGAACAAATGGAATATGAAATTAAAAATACAATGCCATGTACATTAACAACCCCTAAAATTAAATACTTAGGTATAAGTCTATCAACATTTTTGTAAGATATGTATGAAGAAATGCACAAAACTCTCACAGAAGAAACCAAATAAGTAAATAAAAGGAAAAATATTCCATGTTCATTGACAGGAAAACTCAATATTGTCAAGATGTCAGTCTTCCCAACTTGATCTATAGATTCAATACAATCCCAGTCAAAATCCCGGCGAGTTATTTTGTGGATATCAACAACCAATCCTAATGTTCATATAAGAAGATAAGAGACCCAGAATAGATAACACAATATTGAAGGAGAAGAAGAGATTCTGAAGACCAATACTACACTACTTTATGATTTACTATAATACTACAGTAATCAAGACAGAATGGTATTGGCAAAATAATAGAAAAATAAATCAATGGAACAGAAAAGAGAGCCCAGGAGTAAGATCCACATAAATATAATCAACTGATCTTTGACAAACAAGCACAGGCAATACAATGGAGGCAGGATAATTTTTCAACAAATGGTGCTTGAACAACTGGACATCCACATGTAAAAAAAAAAAAATCTAGACACAGAATCTAGAAATCTTACACTCATTCCAAGTATGAACCCAAAATATATCATAGATGTAAATGTACAATACAAAACTATAACACTTCTTGACAATAACATACGCCTAAACCTAGGAGACATTGGGTATGATGATGGCTTTTTAGATGCAACACCAAAGGCTTGATCCATGAAAGAAAAAATTTATAAAGTGGACTTTATTAAAATTAAAAATATCTTCTCTAAGAAAAACATTGCCAAGAGAATGAGAAGACAAGCCACAGACTGGGAGAAAATATTTGCAAAAGACGTGATAAAGTACTGTTATCCAAAATATGTATACAAAAACTTCTTCAAACTCAACAAGAAAACAAACCAACCCATTTAAAAAAGTGGTTAAAAGATCTGAACAAACACCTCATCAAAAGTGATATATAGTTGGCAAAAATATTTATATATGTATAGATATGTATTTATACATGTGTGTGTATATATATATATATTTGAGTCAGAGTCTCACTCTGTCGCTCAGGCTGGAGTGCAGTGGCACACTCACGGCCACTCCAGCATTGACCTACTGGGCTCCAGTGGTCCTTCCGTCTCGACCTCCAAGTAGCTGGAACTATAGGTGTGCACTACCACACCTAGCTAATTTTTGATTTATTGTAGAGACGAGGTCTCACCAAGTACCCCAGGCTGTTCTCAAACCTGTGGGCTCAGGCAATTCACTCGCCTTGGTCTCCCAAAGTGCTGGGATTACAGGCTGATCCACTGAGTCTGGCCAGCAAAAAATATTTTAAAAGATTGTCAATAGCATAAGACATTAGAGAATTGTAAATTTAAGACAACAATGTAGGATACCATTACACAACTATTAGAATGGTCAAAATTGAGAACACTGAAGACACCAAATGCAGGCAAAGATATGGCAATGGAAATTCTTATTCATTGCTTATTGGAATGCAATATGATACAGCCACTTTGGTGACACTTTGATGGTTTCTTTTCAAACTAAACATACTCTTGCCATATGATCCATCACTATCATGCTTCTTGGTGTTTACCCCAATGAATTGAAAACTCATATCCACATAAAAACCTGCACCTCAATGTTTATAACAGCTTTATTCATAATTGTTAGAAGCATAGCTGGGCATGGTGGCGTGTGCCTGTAGTTCTGGCTACTTGGAAGGTTGAGGTGGAAGGATCGCCTGGACCCAGCAGGTCGAGGCTGCAGTGGCCATCAGCATGCCACTGCACTCTAGCCTGGGTGACAAGAGAGAGACTCCAACTAAAAAAACCCCTAAAAAACAAAAACAAAAAAGACTTAGAAGCAATCAAGATGTCCATGTCCGTTTTACATCCAGGTAGTGGAATATTGGTCAAAACTCAAGAGGAATGAGCTATCAAGTTTTGAAAAGACATAGAGGAAATTTAAATTCATATTGCTAAGTGAAAGAAGCCAATCTGAAAAGATAGCGTATGCTTCCCACTATGACATTGTAAAAATGGCAAACCTATGGATATAAAAAAGGATCAGTGGTTGCCAGGGGCAAAAAGAGTTGAATAGGTACAGCACAGATGATTTTTAGGGCAGTAAAACGACTCTGTTTGATACTATAACAGTGGATCCAAATCACTAAACATTTGCCAAAACCCATAAAACATACATCAAGAGTGAACCCTCCTGTAAGCCATGGACCTTAGGTATTAACGATGTGCCAATTCAGGTTCAGCAATTGTGAAACGCGCACCACTCTGGATCAGAGAAAACAAGTCCCAGCAGCAAACCGGGGGGATGCATGTGTAGGGTCGGGGGTATGTGGGAAGTCTCTGTACCTTACACTGAACCTAAAACTGCTGTAAAAAACAAAATCTATTTTTAAAAATCCTGGTTTTATACTTGCCCTTCTTTGACACAATCTCTGTGAGGCTATTGGACACCTTGTCATTGCTTCACAAGGGTCCACATTCAGTTACCGACTTTATCTCTGCTGGTTTGGGTGGTGTGGGGCCACTGTTTTTCTGTAGTATTTTGATGTAGCAGAGTTGTTGTTTACTGAAAGTTTTCTGTCGTCCTAGACTCCCCCTTTCCTGGTCCTTTGACTAGAGAAAGCATCTGTTTGCTGCTGGGACTTGTTTTCTCTGATCTAGTTGGCGTTGATGCGTTGTCTGCTTCTTCAGTTCCATGTACAAGTTATATGAAGCAATAAGAAAATCTAAGGAACTCATCATGGTGTCATTCCTCCGGTCCTGAAGAAACCTGTCTGTCTTTAGCCATCAATATATATATGTGTGTGTGTGTATATGTGCATATGTTATATATGCTTATGTACATATGTGTGTGTGCACATTTTAAGGGATGTTATGCATGTATTACTTTTTGAAGTTGAATTAAATTATGGTAGCAATGTGTTGTATGACATTTGCTCAACCATGCTTCTGCCATTTTTTTGACTGTCCAGCCTGTCGCATGGTGACACTAGCATTCATTTGATTAACGCCATCTTTTGAGTGAATGTCATTCTTAAAATGTGTATATACTTTTTGACACCTCATGTATATGTGATGCAATTACACCGTTTTGAGTTACGCTTAGTAAGAGGAATAGGAAAAAGTATTTTTAATCTATCTTTTCAGGGGCAAGAATCTCAACGCAGTATTTTCAAAATCAAAATGCAAAACATACATAATGGACTAACTATCAAAACTTTAAATGAAGACAGGATCAGTTTTACTACCTTTCCTCTTCTCTAAGGCTCTAATGTGGCCCTGGGCAGCACTGTTTCAATCCTGTCTATATTTAAAATTTAGAATTTGCCTTCGCATAACAAACAAAACAATAACCAGTGGTTTAAACAAGAGAGAAGTGTATTTCCTTCTTGTGTAGAGAAAGCCCTAAGTCAACAGCTCTGGACTGGAATAGGCTCAATGGCATTATTAGGGACTTGAGCACCCATCTATTCTGCCACCTTCAGCCTATGGCTTTTTCAAGTTCATGTTGTGGTGATCATAGCAATGTTGAGGCCACATAGAGGAGGAATGACTGGAGAACACAGATGGTTTTATGGTCAGCTGAGACAGCTGAGACAGCCTTTCCAAATTCTACATATATTCATTTACATCTTCCTGATAAAGATTCATCCCTTCCCTCTTCTGGCTCACAAGGGAGGTTGGATATAAATCTTTTATTATGGGCTGCTATGTGCTCAGCCAAAAATCAGGTTTCTATTTGAGGAAAAAGAGAAGATCAGATATTGGGGGAAGATAATTTATAGTCTCTGCTGTACACATGATATTTTCTTAGTTCCCAAAGTTTAAAGGGGCCGGTCTAATCCCTATTTATCTCATGATGCCATAAATATTGTTAAATAGGAATACTTTTCTTTAGAGAAAAATGCAAAGTCAAATGCAGCAAGTATAAGTGCATGCATACCGAGAACTTCTGGAAAACACCAACACCAGCAGTTTCTGCCCATCCTTTTCCTAGGGCTGTCTTGGAAGTTCTCACTTATCATCCTGGTCAATGTAAATGGATGCTATTTTAGATCTAAGTAGCAATATGTACTGTTCACTGATACAAAGTGTATGCTTTCATTTCCCCATATCAGTCCTGTTGCTCTGGACATTTCAGAGGCAAATTCTCATCAGCATTCAAGATACTGTGGATGATATCAGTATGTTCACACTTCCTACTCTTAAACGCTCTCAGTTTTCACTGCTGACAGCTTTATAGGAGTGACTGTAAAGTTTCACGGGGCAGCTTATCAGTGCTAGAGTAGCATGTCTATTTGAGAAGAGGGACAGAGCCCTTTATTGTAGCAATTTTGAGCAAGGTCAAGAGGTTTTTTTGGCAAGATCCAAACCAATGCAATAACAGGACGAAAGCTCCAAGTCAAGGGCCAAAAGGCAGGATTTTATTAAATCTTCAAGGAAAAAAATAAAACAAAACGATAAAGCCATGAATCTGCAAGAGAGAAATTTCTGTTTGCTTGAAGGCCAAAAATATATAAAGAAAGAAAGAAAATCACAGGAAAAAAATCACATAAAGTACACGTGGAGTACAATATAACATTTTAGTTTCATTTTGCTTTATATATTATACAAACATATACATTTTGCTTTATGTATTATACAAACATATGTGTATGTATACTTTTATATTTACATACATTTTGATATATTTACGAATTTATATGTGCATAATTTCATCTGATTTATCTATTTTCATATAACATTATTTTTTAAGGTTAATTCAGAAAATATTTTCATATATATCAACTCAGGGGATTGGGTGCACAAAAGAAAGAAAGAACACTTGAGAAAAACCTTGTCAACTGGAGAACATTACCTAGATATTAGGAGTAGGATTCTGGTATCACCACAGTCCAAGGTTTAAGCATGTGGGGTGGCCTCTCGGAGAGATGAAAATATGTCCATAAAGTTATAAGTTTAGAAAGAGTCAGAGTCAGGACTCAGAAGATCCAAACCTTCTACCTACATAAAAACATGCTGCTGTTCAGCAATGAGGACATGTAGGCATAAATAGCAGCAAAGCAAAAAGCAACAGACAGGCCATGCTAGAGAACAGAAGTGAGCAGGAGGGGCCATGATTCTTTTTTTTTTTCTCGAGTTGGAGTCTCACTCTGTCACCCAGACTGGAGTGCAGTGGCCACTCCCGGCCACCGCAGCCTCGAACTGCTGGGCTCCGGCGATCCTTCTTCCTCGGCCTTCCAAGTAGCTGAAACTACAGGTGTACGCTACCACGCCCAGCTAATTTTTGATTTATTGTAGAGATGAGGTCTCGCCAAGTTGCCCAGGCAGGTCTCCAACCCACGGGCTCAGGCAATCCACTCACCTCAGCCTCCCAAAGGCCATGATTCTTATGTTCCCCAGTGTTCATAAATTACTGACATCGCACTCTGCCACCCACCTAGCTAAGGATCTCCATGTTTCTTACACCTATTACCACAGTTTCTGGAAATATGATATTCCTGTGTAATCTCATTCATAGTTGTTCAATTCTTTTATACTCTTAAGCCATATCAATTGCTTACAGTGGTGAATTAGGAGGAAATCGTATATAGTATTAGCAAAAACAACCACATCATTTAAATTTAAATCAGAGAAAATTAGGTTAAATGCCCTTTCCTCCTCGGGGCTGAAGGTGTCTTACTCTGACTTATGAGGTGGTAGGAAAAAGCCATTCTGTACCCAATTCCACTTCACACATAATATATGACTGCATGCAACTTCATGGAGAGGGCAGCAACTGCCCAGTTCATCTTTTGAAAGTTTCTTTCTCTTCCTCTCTGACTTACCCAGTTCTATTGGCCAAGTTACTTGTACCAAGCCACTCGGTGAGTAGGTTACTCGTACCAGGACACTCTTGAGATAGAGATACATATTTCTCCACTCAGTGGAGAACTCAGTGTTTCTCTCCCTTCCCCTCCCCTTCCCCCTTCTCTCTCTTTCTCTTTCTTGAGTGTCACTCAGGCCGGAGTGCAGCCACATGCTCATGGCTACCACAGCCTCAACTTGCTGGGCTCAGGTGATCCTTCTGTCTCAGCTTTCCAAGTAGATGTACCCACAGACACACGCCACCATGCTTGGGTAATTTTTTCATTTATTGTAGAGGTGAGGACTCGCCACATTCCCCAGGCTGGTCTTGAACCCCTAGGCTCAATCATTCCTCTTGTCTCTGCCTCCTAAAGTGCTGGGATTATAGACGTGAGACACCTAGTCCAGCCATTCAATATACATTTCTTTAACTTGTCCTTTACTTCTGTTCTACAATTTTCAAGAAAAAAGTTTTGTAATTCATCAACAACTTGCTAGTATTAGATGACTGTATTAGTTCTTAAGAGAAATGTTAAAATTAACAAGGGAAACTGGAAAAGAAAAATCTAATACTAACGCAAGACTTACTGGTGAATAAAATGCTGTGAAGAAATCAGGTAGGGATGTAGGAACTTCAATTCACTCCCTAGAGGCTTCTGCCAGGATCAACCTGCTCCCAAGGGTGGAATCAAAAACTCCCTGGCCATCCTTCCAACTTGAAGAGAATACATTAAAAAATGGTCATATTCTCTCTCCTCTGAAGCTACACTGTTTTCTTTGGGAACTGCAAAGATCCGTAGGCTGAGAATGACTTGAAAAAATTTGCTTTTGTAATTAGGAGAAAAGTCTATAGTTGAAACCTGAGTCTCATGTATTCTAGCAGATCTCTTCCACATTTCACTTTGTAATTCAAGACTACATGAGTAGCAAAATAATTGATGTGGCATAACAGAAGCATGAAGTAAAATTTAAAATAGTAATATAATATATTCAGTCACATCACTATAGATATAATTCTATTTAAGAAATAGTTCTTACCTGTATAATGAACATTTGTATACCTAACCCTGAATTGTACCCCACATCTTTAAAATAAAATATTTAAAAAAGAAATTGTTCTTTCCTTTTTGTTTAACTTCTTGTAAAATTCCATCAGATATATATGGCATTGTTGTAAGATTTTAGACCAAAGAGATTAGTTCACTCTGTTAAAGACGATAAAAAAAGCAAAAACAAAAACAAAACAACAAAAAACTCTTTTCTCTTCAAAAATGTTAGTAAAAATGGGTTAAAATATTGAATACCATTGCTCCAAATAAAGCTGACAGAAAATAAATCGGTCTTAATATCTCTTTAAAGATGCACCAGAAGAAAATGGTCTCGACTCATTACAGATTTTGACGAGTTTTAATGTGTATTTGTCTTTTGACTTAGCTGCAAACAAAAGGTACTGGGGACCAGAGGAGGAGCTTGGATTCTCATCTCTAATGGGATATTTGGTTTATTTGTAATGTTGCCCAATCTAGAAGAAATTACAGTCTCAGAAAAGTTGTCAAATTAGAAGCCAGTTCTAGGTTTTCCTGTTATTTGAAATTTTCTGAGTTTACTCTTTCCCCCTAGAATCAGAGTTCATTTTGAAGTTAATCAAATTTATAGAATTATCAGGCAGGCAGGACCACTGACTCTATGAAGATAGGATATCAGTTCCTCAAAACATGACCAGTCTCTAATAAGAGCTGATTCTTATTAGTAATAAGACTTAGGAACTTCCATTCATGGCCAAAACAACTTTTAGTTAAGAGCACATAAGAAACAGCATTTTCTTTTAGTTATTTTCTACTTAACAACTAAGCAATACATATTTGCATTTTAAATAGAAAATGGATTTTAAAAAGTCAAGGAATCTACTGTATTGAAACCTATAATTTATTAGAATAACCCAAATATGATTATTTTCTCAAATTAGAAACACTAATAATTTCATCAAGTTGTCTCTGATTCATTAGATGGAGACTTATACCTCTGTGCATGAATGTTGCATGAGTGTTACAAAGCAACCTTAAAAATCTCTTTTATTCACATATAAGAAACATTCTGATGGTTCATTTTCAAGGCTCATCTAAGCAGGCTGGCGGATGTGGCAATCTTCAGCCACCAACTCTTGGCAGGCTCCTAAACAATCAGGAGATGGAGAAAGGCCAATGAGAAAATAACATGCTATTCTTAAGAAAATAGAGACTTAATCAGGGAAGGGAACCAAAAATAACCTTATAAGGGGAAAAAGATGGAACATAGGCGATGTCTGGGAAGATTGTACGCTGTAGTACTCAGCCAATGAGGAACCAAGGGGAGGAATTTGCATGCTAGGGAATAAATTGCTTTCTGTAGCCATCCTGGCTGTGCCTGCCTATCAGACACCCGATTTTGCAAGGCTGCCATTAAAGTGTTGCTACTGCTGTACCCTGTGCCTCCATGTCCATCCTTTGATTTTTGAATGGGTGAGTTTGTTTCTCCCGGTTTTGGGGGATCGTTGGTATTATCTGCATGGGGGAAGGGGCGTCAGCAGAGGGAGAGGTGTGCCCCACCCAATTTTCTGGTGGCCTACTCTGCTTGGGTGTCTCGGCTTCCTGCGACTGTAGATTTGCTCAAGATGGTTGTGCTGGACACAGTGGAGGTGACACAGGGAAAGAGCCAGCAGGCACTATGGCAACCAGGCAACCTCATGCACGAGCTAAGGTAGAAAATTGGACTCTAAGTACTGCCTTGGTGGTTGGGTAATTTTCGAGGTTGAGTATATGTGATGGACGCGTAGGCTAGATATGAAGTGAGTGTGGCGTCTCGATCCGCGGTTCTGTTCTCCTGCCAGGGAAATGGCGGGAGACAGACGAAGTGGATTCCAGTGCGTGCAAGAAACCTCCAGTGTGTGTGTGTGTGTGTGTGTGTGTGTGTGTGTGTGTGTGGAGTGGGGGGCGGTGTTGAGTCCACAGGGAAACTCAGGCACTGGAGTTATCAACCTAACTGAAAATGGGGAATAAAAATTATAGGCCTAGGGGAACAAAGGAGGGCCAATTAAATGGCCCAGGAGGAGGGGAAAGAAGGGAAGTGGTCCCTTCCAGAGACATTCCTCCAGGTAGTCTGTTGGGGGAATTGTTGAGATGACCTGAAAGCAGTCCCCAGATTAAAGACAAGGAGAAACAAAAGATGATGAAATACTGTTGTTTTGTCTGGACCAAGAAGCCAGTTTGCAAACCCCAGGTTTTCTGGCCACAGTTTGGCTCAGAGGAGGACTGGGTGTGCCAGACTCTAGTTCTCCATGTTACTGATAAGGCTTCATCCTTGCAGGAGGAAAAGGATTATACATACTCATTGTTGGTTGCCAGGAGCAGTTTCTATGTTCCCCCTCAATGCCAAGGGAACGGACCCCAAGTAAAGTCATGGGACCCTCTTTCCAGTCTCCCTCCCTCTTATGAGGAACAGGGAAGCTGGAGGCAGTCAGGAGACCCAGGTCCCCTAAGGGTTCTGAGCCAGGGGCTCAAGGTTCCAAGGAAGTTCTGAGCCTGCTTCCTTACAAACCTAAGGAAGGAATTGTAACAATCCAAAAAAGTGGTAGAAAGTTTTCCTCTCCCTTCTGAGGTCCCCGTGGAGGTTTCTAAAATGTTTCCAAGTCCCTATAGGACAGGGAGAGGTTGGATTTGTAAATGCTCCTCTGACTGAGGTCAGAAATTTCAAGAAGGAAATGAAATCATTACTAGAAGACCCCTTTGGACTGGCAGACCAACTCAATCAATTCTTAGGGCCTAGGTTTTACACTTGGGCTGAGATGATGTCTATAATAAACATCCTATTTACAGGGGAAGAAAAGGGGATGATTAGAAGGGCCGCAGTATCTTTCTGGGAAAGGCAACATCCTCCTGGACAAGGGGTCCTGCCCGTGGAACAAAACTTCCCAAATTTAGACCCTTACTGGGACAATAATGATCCTAGAGATCGGGCTCACATGCTGAATCTCAGGGAGTTAATAATTAGAGGAATGAAAGAATCTACCCCGAGATCTCAGAATGTTTCTAGGGCATTTGAAATTCAACAGGGGGAAGGAAAAACTCCTTCTGCCTTTTTGCAGAGACTGAGGGATCAAATAAAAAAGTATTCCAGGCTAGATCCAGAGGATCCAGTAGGGCAGGGCCTCTTGAAGGTCAATTTTGTAACTAAAAGTTGGCCTGACATTACAAAAATATAATATTGCAAAACTTGATGGAGAAGGAGAAACCAATTGAAGAGTTACTAAGGGAGGCCCAAAAGGTGTTTGTGAAAGAGGCAGACAAACAAAAACAAAAGGCAAAAATTATAGTGTCTACTGTGGAAAGAATAATGGAAAAGAAACTAGATCAAAATCCTTTCCACCAGAAGGGGGGAAATTTGGACCTCAGTTGAAAGACAAAAGCGGCCCTCCAGGGCGGGGGAGGGGGGGGTGGGGTACGAGGGGTGAGAGCTGCCCTGGTTACAAGTGGGCATTACCAATGTGAAAAACCCAGCCAAGAGAGAATGCCCTGAATGGAAAAACGAAGAAAAAGTGATCCCTCTTATGACTTTTTTTTTTTTTGAGTTGGAGTCTCACTCTGTCACCCAGGCTGGAGTGCAGTGGCTGCTCCCGGCCACTGCAGCG
>NW_007246633.1:289608-300225 GCF_000164805.1 Carlito syrichta | reverse complement strand
CTGCAACTCTGTGGTTACAAAAACTTGGACCAAGACAGTCTAGAAATTGTGAATTCTGATTCTGAGCTAGTTAAGAGTGACTTCAAGTGACTTTAGAAAGGAAGTTGTTAACTCTATAAATTCCTATGCTTTAGATTTTTTTCAGTTAATAGATTTTTTCCAACTGGAATTTTAAGCAGTGAAAATGATTCATTTACATTACATGACTGTAGGTGGGCTCTTTGCTAGCATCCACCACATGTACTTCTATAAATAATCTGTAAGAAACTAAGTACTGCACTCTGAATTTCACTATGGATTTAATGTTCACCATGTTAGAATGCCAAATATTTTGCTAAAACATGAAACACATTTCCAAATCTTAACAATTCAGTTAGCACAATAAAATTATGCATTCTATGTAACACATGTCAATTTTTTTATTTCTTAGGAAAAATGTAACACTTTTATATTTTATTTTATTTATTTAATTATTTTTTTGAGTTGGAGTCTCACTCTGTCGCCCAGACTGGAGTGCAGTGGCCACTCCCGGCCACTGCAGCCTCGACCTGCTGGGCTCCGGCAATCCTTCCGCCTCAGCCTTCCAAGTAGCTGGAACTACAGGCGTGACCTACCACACCTGGCTAATTTTTTTGATTTATTGTAAAGAGGAGGTCTTGCCAAGTTGCCCAGGCGGGTCTCGAACCTGCGGACTCAGGCAATTCACTCACCTAGGCCTCCCAAGGCGCGGGATTACAGGCTGAGCCACTGAGCCTGGCCCCTCTTATGACTTTTAATGAAGACTAGAAGGGTCAGATGTTCCCTTTAATGAAGTCCCACCAGGAACCCTTGGTAAATTTGAGGGTGGGATCTAAAGGAGAGATGTTATTTTTAATTGATACTGGAGTGTTCGCTCCTCACTAACATATCAGCCTTAAGAGATTAAAGTCTCTAAAGAAAAATTGCTTTTGTCAGGGGTAAATGGGGAAGGATTTCAGGTCCAGATATTAAAGCACATGAAAGTTAGATTAAAATCTGGGAATATTAGGTGACTTTTTTTATTTGTCCCAGAGGCCAGCATAAATCTCCTAGGCTGAGATCTAATAACAAAACTTAGCCTGGGACTAGAAGTAGGGGAGGGACAAATAAAGGTGGTAATGGTCTTCCTCAAGGAGAAGGAAGAAAACCAAATAAACCTCCTGGTTTGGGCCAAAGAAGGAAATAGGGAAGGGTTAAATGTTACTCCATTAAAAATTAAGTTAAAACAGGGAAATAGTTTGTAAAAGACAATATCCCATTCCTGCTGAAGGTAGGAGGGACCTACAACCAGTAATCAAGGGCCTTATTAAAAACAGATTGCTGAAACCCTGTATGTCAACATATAACACCCCTATCTTCCCAGTCAAAAAGTCTAATGGGACCTACCGGCTATTGCAAGACCTGAGGGCCATTAATCAAATCATTCAGGCCCAACATCCTGTGGTCCCCAACCTCTACACCCTCCTTAGCAAAGTCTCCTATGAACACACCTGGTTCAATGTGGTAGACCTAAAGTATGCCTTCCGGGCGTGTCCCTTAGACCCTGACAGCAAGAGACCTCTTTGTTTTTGAATGGGAAAATCTTATGATTGGAAGGAAGCAACAGTACCGCTGGAGAGTCCTACCACAGGGTTTCACCGAAGCGCTTTGGCCAGATTTTAAAAACTGTCCTGGAGAAATTTCAGCCCAGGGAAGGGACCCAGCTGTTGCCATATGTAAATGATGTACTAATCTCCAGGAAAAACAGGAAGTATCGGATGCTACTATTAGTTTCCTCAACTTTCTAGGACAAAAAGGGCTGCTAGTTTCAAGGAATAAGCTACAGTTTGTAGAAAAGTAGGATAAATATTTAGGATATCTCATCAGCGAAGGCAAACGATGAATAAACTCAGAGAGAACAGTCAGCATATTAAGCCTGGCCCTGCCCAAAATGAAGAGAGACCTCAGAAAGTTTTTAGGACTAACTGGCTATTGCCAGGATTAAGCATTATGCCCAAAGAGCAAGAATTTTGTATCTAAAACTGTTAGAGAAGAAACCTGATCCTTTACAATAGTCTCAGGAGGAAAGACAAGCTATAGAGGATTTAAAGCGGGCTTTCATTACACCCCTGTCCTGGCTCTCCCATCCCTAGAAAAGCCATTTCGCTTGTTTGTCATGGTGGCTCAAGGAGTAGCCCTAGAGGTACTAACCCAAACCTGGGGGGCGGGGTGGGAAGGGGGTGGGGCGGAGAAGCAGCCTGTTGCTTTTGTTTCTAAACTCCTTGACCTTGTCTCTCAAGGATGGCCAGAATGTGTCCAGGAAGTAGCAGCCACTGCCCTGTTAGTAGAAGAAAGCAGGAAACTGACCTCTGGAGGAACTTTAATAGTCAGTATGCCTCACCAGGTCAGAATCATACTCAACCAAAAAGCAGAGAGATGGCTAACTGATTCTCAAATCCTAAAATATGACACTACACAATTAGAAAAAGGGTGACTTGCTGGGCTGGTGGCTCAGTCTGTGATCCCGCGCCTTTGGGAGGCTGAAACGAGTGGATTGCCTGAGCCCGCGGGTTTGAGACCCGCCTGGGCAGCGAGACCTCATCTCTACAATAAATCAAAAATCAGCCCGGGCGTGGTAGCGCACGCCTGTAGTTCCAGCTACTCGGAAGGCTGAAGTGGAAGGATCGCCAGAGCCCAGTGGGTTGAGGCTGCGGTGGCCGGGAGCGGCCACTGCATTCCAGTCTGGACAACGGAGCGAAACTCCAACTCAAAAAAGAAAAAAAAAAAGAAAAAAAAAAAAAGGTGACTTAATTTAACCACAGTTGCTTGTCTGAACTCAGCTAGTTTCCTATGGAAAGGTGATGAGAACCCAAAGACAATAAATCATAACTGCTTGGATATAATTGAATATCAAACCCAAGTTAGATCAAACCTACAAGAAATCCTGTTACATGATGAGGCAAGACTATTTATAGATGGGTTCTTCTGAATAATAGAGGGAAAGAGGCATAATGAATATGCAGTTGTTGATGGGAATCAAGTCTATATATGAGAAGGGTCAACTGTCTAACAATTGGTCTGCACAAACCTGTGAATCGTATGCCTTCAATCAAGCCTTAAATTTCCCTGCAGGACAGGAGGGTGCCATTTATACTGACTCCAAATATGCCTTTGGGGTAGTACATGACTTTGGGAAGATTTGGACAGAACGGGGTCTCATCGAGATCAAGGGAAAGGAATTAGTACATGGGGAGCTAACCGAAGAGGTCCTGAGAAGCCTCCAGCTCTCAACTAAAATAGCAGTAGTACATGTGAATGGTCACCAAAAGGGAAGCACCTTGGAAGTCATAGGAAACAGATTGGCAGGTGAAGTCGCAAAACAAGCTGCTCTAGAAAAAGAGGTTAAACTCGTAAGTCACATTCCTAGCATCCCCAAAGTAATACTAAAGCCTCAATTCACTAAAGAGGAAGACAGGGAACTAAACAAATTGGGAGCTTTCTAGAATGGGAATGGATAATGGTTCTGCCTGGATGGGAGGGAAATGATTAACAAGCCTATTATGAGAGAATTAATAATTATGCTATACAAGGGGAACCACTAGGGTCTTCAGGCCATGTGTAATGCCATATTAAAAACTTATGGATGCATAGGCATCTATACCATTGCCAAGCAAGTATGTAAAGGCTGTATAACCTGTGAGAGATAAACAAAAAGGTTATTTGAAAGCAACCTGTGGGAGGAAGGCCTCCAGGACTGAGACTGTTTCCAAACATCCAGGTAGATTTCACAGAAATGCCAAAAATAAGGAAATGAAGATACTTATTAGTGATAATGAATCATCTTTCAGGTTGGGTGGAGGCCTTCTGCCTCGCAACTGCCACTACAGGGTCTGTAATCAAAATAATTTTAGAACAAATTATTCCTCAACTCAGACTAGTGGAAAATGTAGGCTCAGATAATGAAAGTCATTTTACATCACAGGTATTGAATGGGGTAATGGAAAATTTACAAATTCAATGGGATTACCACACCCCCTGGCACTCTTCTTCCTTAGGGAAAGTAGAAAGAATGAATCAGACCCTCAAAAAACTATGACTAAATTAATAATGGAAACTAAATTACCCTGGGTGAAGTGCCTTCCAATTGCCCTTCTCAGAATCAGGACAGCCCCATGAAAATATGTGGGCTTGTCTCCTTATAAATTACTGTATGGACTCCCATACTTGGGCAGAATTACAGACCTTCCCACTATAGAAACTAAGGACCAATTTCTAAAAACTTATATACTGTCCATATCTTCCACTTTATCATCCCTTAGATTAAAAGAACTTCTTGCCCAGACCTCACCTTTTGAGTTTGCTGTTAATCTCTTCTGCTCTGGCAATTTTGTTCTCATAAAGGACTGAGAGGAATACAAACTCCAGCTGAGTTGGGAAGGTCCCTATCAAGTACTCCTAACTACTGAGACTGCTATGTGATTGGCTTAGAAAGAGTGAACTCAATATACTCAAGTTAAGGGACCAATAACTCAAAAAGAAGTATCTAGGTCCCTTGGATAATCCTTAAGGGTCACTCTAAGGAAATTTCCATAAGAATCGGGCTGGGTTCAAATTTGGTATTTAACATAGATAGGATATGTGATCATGGATGGGGTGAAAGGTAATGGGAACTGGCAGGAAACACATGGATACACAATCAAGTTGGTAATAAATATAACAAATACTCTAACATCCCAAACCATTTGACTTGATGTATGTCAAATTCTACCCTGTGGGGATTTAAAACATCAAAAACACTTGTCACAAATGGAAAAATACCTTTGCCCAGAACCAGGCACTGGTTACAATAAGTCCAGTCCCTGCCCCAGCTTGGATGATGTCTGGTGAAATACCCAATGGAAAGAATGGACAGTAAACCTGGGGTGGGGTCATTCCAAATTGGAAACCTGTAAAAGATGCAATATATCTTTCTAAGGGCACTCCTCCAGAAGTATGTCAAAACTTAGAATGCAACCCTTTACTTTTAACTATTAACAACCCAATTGCCCTAGATCAAGAACCAAGGATGGCATCTCGGGTATATGGATCAGAAGCAGATGTCACAGGAAAAGACCCCCGTAGGATAACTGGTCCTTAGACTAGTTGATAATAGCCCATTAAATATACCTAAATCAACCCCAAGTCCCGGAAGACATGACAATCCTCCTAATCATAATCCCAAGAGGGGAACTATAGTTGAAGTCAAGGATTTAAGACAAACACTTAAAATTGAGACAAAATATGATGATGTCAATGCCTTGGTAGAATGGGTTAAATTCTCTGTGCATGTACTCAACAAAAGCAATGTCTATGCTTGCAATGCTGGGCGGCCATAGGCTCAGGTCATTCCATTTCCTCTTGGATGGGATACAAACCCTGCAGGAATGAGTTGCATGATGGCTCTATACCAAGACAAGGATGCATGGGGAAATGAAACCTGCAAAAGCTTGTCATTGCTCGTGTGGAGGTCAGACCCGAGGGCAAAATCCTCCTTCTCCATAGCGGCAATAAATTATTCCTCTTGCCTCTCAAGGCAGGGGGAAGAGTTCAATAAGTCTATAGGAGACCTGTTGATCTGTACCCATATCCTAAATGTCACTGGTGAGTTGAGTCACAATTACTCTAACCTGCACATCCCACAAGCAGATGTTAGGTGGTACTGTGGAAAGAGGGACTTGTGTAATCTGTTGCTGTCCAACTGGACTGGGACTTTTACACCAGTCCAATTGGTCATCCTATTCACTTTGACATTCCATCAAACTGCTAAAAGTAATAGTGCCCATCACTGAAATTGAAGGGCTCTAGAAGACTCTTTTAACTCCAATGTGTACATAGATTTAATAGGAGTTCTGAGAGGAGTCCCCAATAAATTTAAGGTCAGAAATCAGGTAGCTGCCAGATTTGAATCATCCCTCTTCTGGTGGTTCACCATTAATGAGAATGTGGATTGGATCAATTATATATATTGCAATCAGCAAAGGTTTATTAACCACACCAGGGATACCATCCAAGGGGTAGCTAGTCAACTGGACACCACCAGCTGGATGGCATGGGGAAATCAAACTATGTTAGATATGATCCTGGCAGAGAAAGGAGAAGTTTGTGTCACGTTAGAAGGAAAATACTGTACTTCCATCCCAAATAACACTACCCTCATGAAACCATCATCAAAGTCTTACAGGGACTAACAACACTAGCTAATGAATTAGCAGAAAATGTAGGTATTGATAATCCATTCACAAACTGGTTAAAAGGCTGGTTTGGAAATGGAAGGGAATGGTAGCCTTGGTCTTAACCTCTCTTATAAAGTGGCAGAAATCTTAATGGCAGTGGAATGTTGTGTTATTCTCTATGTCTGGGGCTTAATACAAAGATTCATAGAAACTGCAGTTAACAAACAGATGCCCATGACATACCCACGAAACTTTCTAATGCTTGTGGAAACTATAGTAGATTATAAAGAGGAAAGTCAACAAATGTTAAGCCAATTAAAAAATATCTAAAATAAAAATGAAACCAGAAATTCATGAAGAAATAGAGGAAGGAATTTGTGAGAAATATTCTGATGGTTCATTTTCAAGTCCTGTCTGGTGGATGTAGCAATCTTCAGCCACCAGCTCTTAAACAATCAGGAGATGGAAATGGGTCAATGAGAAGACAACATGCTGTTCGTTTTTGTTTTTTTTTTTGAGTTGGAGTCTCACTCTGTTGCCCAGGATGGAGTGCAGTGGCATGCTCACGGTCACCTCAGCGTTGACCTGCTGGGCTCCGGTGATCCTTCCACCTCAGCCTTCCAAGCAGTCAGAACTACAGGCGGGCACTACTGCTACTACGTCTGGCTAATTTTTTTGAGTTATTGTAGAGATAAGGTCTTGCCAAGTTGCCTGGGTTGGTCTTGAACCTGTGGGCTCAGGCAGTCCACTCACCTCGGCCTCCCAAAGTGCTGGGATTACAGGCTGAGCCACCGAGCCCAGCCACAACATGCTATTCTTAAGAAAATTGAGACTTAATCAGGGAAGGGAACTAGGAATAACCTTAAAAGGGAAAAAAATTGGAACAGGAGACATCTGGGAAGATTGCACACCCTGTAGTACTCAGCCTATGAGGAACTGGGGAAGGGATTTGCACACTAGGGAATAAATTGCTTGCTGTAGCCGCCCCTGGTGTACTGGGCTATCAGACACCTGATCTTGCAAGATTACCATTAAAGTTTCGCTACTGCTGTACTCCAAGCCTCCATGTCCACCCATTGATTTTGGATGGGTGAGTTTATTTCTCACATCTCAGACCCTAGGTTGGGCCAATCAGCATTTGTGAGAATTGTTCTGACAATTAGCAGTAGGGAAACAAAGACAGTTTGATGAACTAAAGCTCAGAAAATCTTTAGGATACAAAATGGTGACATATTTTAAGGTAGAAATCAATCACATAGACCTTAATTCTGAATTCCTTAAAAGAAATGTAGCAGAGGATTTCAGATGTAGACCGATGAGCTCTTCTTTCATACTATGTCCTGTTTAGCATGTTATTGAAAATTGGTTAAGTCTGACACAGAAAGGAATGGTGGCCTGTAGTTTATAAGTGTGTGGTCAGCAATAGGCACTCCAGGCTAATGTGACAAAGTATGAAGTTTTCTGTAGAAAACTGAAGAATACTTCCTGGCTAAACTAATACCATGTGAAGGTTAATAACAGATGTCACAACGTGATCCAAAGTAAGGAATCCAGAATTCTGAAAAGATCTAAGTGCCAAAGTCATTCTGATTTTATTGACTCAAGGTACTGAGAAGAGAACTGACCTCTGGGGAGCATCGCTGATGCAAGAAAAGGTACCAAACACTGATTTATTACTCTCTCCCTGAAGCCATAATAACCACCATTTTACATTCTGTCTCTATGAATTTGAGTACTTTAGGTAGTTCAAATATGTAGAATGGCTCAATATTTGTCCTTGATTGGCTTATTTCACTCAGTATGCCTTCAAAATTTATTCATGTTGTAGCATGTGAAAAATGTCCTTCTTCTTAAGGTTAAGTCATATTCTATTGTATATATATATCAAATTTTATTTATTCATGCATCCATTGAGACACTTGGGTAGCTTTCATCTTTTGGCTACTGTGAATAATACTGCTATGAACATGAGCAAATAAATATCTGTTTTCATTACTGCTTTCCATTTTGGGGGTATATATCCAAAACTGCAATTGTTGGATCACATGATAATTCTATTTTTAATTCTTTCAAGAACTGCTATACTGCTCCTCAGAGTGACTATTTTACATTCTGACCAGCAAGATACAAGGGTTCCAATTTCTTCATATTCTGGCCAATAATTGCTGTGTGTGTGTGTGTTTTGTTTTGTTTTTGTCTTGACAATAGCCATCCTACTGAGTGTAGTGGTATCTAATTGTGACTTTGATTTACATTTTCCTGAATGATTAATGATGTTGAAAATCTTTTCATGTGTTTATTGATTGTATGTCTTCTTTGGAGAAATGCCTAGTCAAGTCCTTTGCCCATTTTTTAATCAAGATGTTTGTTTTTATTGCTGTTGGCTTATAGGGATTTATTACTTATTCTGGATATTAATTCCATATCACATATGACTTACAAATATTTTCTTTTATTCAGTGGGTTGCCTTTCCACTTCATTGAAAGCGTCCTTTAATGAATGCTTCTACACTGCTGGTGGGAATGCAAACTAGTGCAACCTCTTTGGAAGACAGTGTGGCGATTTCTGAAAGAACTAGAAATTGACCTTCCATATGACCCAGCAATTCCCCTATTAGGAATATACCCAGAGGAACTCAAATCATTCTACAAAAAAGATACCTGCACAGGTATATTTGTTGCAGCTCTATTCACAATAGTAAAAGCATGGAACCAACCGTGCTGCTCATTGAAGCTGGACTGGATAAAAAAAATGTGGTACATATACACAAAGGAATATTATGTAGCAATAAAGAAGGACAAACATATGAACTTTGCGGCAACTTGGATGGATTCAGAGTCAACATATCGAGTGCTCTATCACAGAAATAAAGAACAGAGTACCTTATGATCTCACTCATAAGCTGACTTTGAACAATTATAATACTATAAGAAAGGAATTGGCAGTAGTGGGAAATTGTGCGGGGGAGGGAGGGTGGGATTGGTAGTTGAAGGAAATTGCTAGGGGAGGGAGGGGCACACCTCATCAACAAGGGTACCTGCGTAATCAGTGTTTCTATACCTAACCCTAAATTGTACCCCACATCTTTGTAATCATAATAATACAAAAAGAAAGTGTCCTTTAACAAAATCTATTAATTTGGATGCAGTCCAATTTCTCTATTTTCCTTTTGTTGTGTTCTTGGTGTTATATCCAAGAAATCATTACCAAATCATGAATGCCATGAAGATTTCCCCCTTGTATGTACAAGTGTTTTTTCTTCTAAGAATTTTACAGTTTTATTTCTTATGTCTTCATCGTTAATCTGTTTTGAGTTAATTTTTGCATATGGTGTAAGGTAAGGGTCCAACTTCATATTTTGCTTGTAGATACCGGTTTCCAAACACCATTTGTCAATAAACACTGTCCTCTCCCCGTTAAAAGGTCTTAAAATCCTTGTCAAAAATTATTTGACCATATATGCAAAGATTTTTTTTCCTGGGCTCTCAATTCTATTCCATTGTTTGATATATCTATCTTTAGCAAGTACCACACTTTTGATTACTGTAGATTTGTAGCAAGTTTTGAAATCAGTAAGTGAGACTTCTAATTTTTCACTCTTCTTCAAGATAGTTTTGACTTATATTTAAGATCCCTTAGGATTCCAAGTGAATGTTGAATGGATTTTCTAATATTTGCAAAAACATCATTGGGATTTTGATTCAGATTGCATTGAGCCGGTGGACTGCTATGGGTAGTATTGACATCTTAATGGTATTAAGTCTTCCAACTTATGAACACAGCATACCTTTCCATTTATTTATGTCTTTTCAAATTTCTTTCAGGATGTTTTGTAGTTTATAGCGTACAAGTTTTTGGCTTCTTGGTTCAAGTTTCTTCCTAAGTGTTTTACTATTTTTAAGTGTTTTTCTATCTTAGTAAATAGAATTATTTTTCTTGATTTCCTTTTGAGGTGTTCATTGTTAGTGTGTAGATATGCAACTTATATTTGTATGTTGATTTTGAATCATACAACTTTGCTGAATTAATTCATTAATTCTAATGGTTAAAAAAAATTCTTTGGTGCTTTCTGCATGTAAGATCATTTTTGGCCAGGCATGGTGGCTCACACCTGTAATCTCAGCACTTTAGGAGGCAGAGACGAGAGGATTGCTTAAGCTCAGGGGTTCGAGACCAGCCTGGGCAACTTGGTGAGACGAGGTTGTAGATTGTCTCTACAATCAGTCAAAAAATTAGCTGGGCATGGTGGTGCATGCCTGTAGTTCCAGCTACTTGAAAGGTTGAGGCAGAAGGATCTCCTGAGCCCAGCAGGTTGAGGCTGCAGTGACTGTGAGTGTGTCACTGCACTCCAGCCTGGGCAACACAGTGAGACTCCATCTCAAAAAGAAAAAAAAAAAAAAAAAAAAA
>NW_007246633.1:277814-289588 GCF_000164805.1 Carlito syrichta | reverse complement strand
AAAAAAAAAAATATATATATATATATATAAATAAAAAGTTTATGTTGTCTGTGAACCAATATAATTTTATTTTTCCTTTCCAATTTTAATGACTTTTATTTACTTTTCTTGTCCAATCGGAGTCTCTGGCTAAGATTTTTATTACTATTGTTTTTCTTTTTATTATTTATTTATTTTTTGAGTCAGAGTCTCACTCTGTCCCCCAGGCTGGAGTGCAATAGCACGATAATGGCTACCGCAACCTGGACCTGCTGAGTTCAGGTGATCCTTCCACCTCAGCCTCCTGAGTAGACTACAGGCACATGCCCCATGCCTGGCTAATTTAAAAAAAAATTTTTTATAAAGATGAGATCTTGTCATGTTGCCTAGGCTTGTCTCGAATTCCTGGGCTCAGCCTCCTGATGTGCAGAGATTACAGGCATGAGCCACTGCTTCTAGCCTGTTACTATTTTAAATAGAGGTGGCAAAAGTAGGCATCCTTGACTTGTTCTTAGAGGTAAAATTTTCAGTCTTTTATCATTAAGTATGATGTTAGTGGTGGGTTTTTTATGTATGAACTTTACTATGTTGCAGTTGTTTCCTTCTATTCCTAATTTGTTGAGTGTTTTTACTATGGAAGGGTGTTGATTTTTGTCAAATGTTTCTTCTGCATCCATTGAGATGACCATGTGGGACTTTTTTCTTCATTCTGTTAATATGGTGTATTACGTTGATTGATTTTCCTATGTTGAATCAACCTTATGTTCCAGGAATATGTCCCCCTTGGTCACTGGTATATACTTTTTATATGCTATTGAATTTGGTTTGCTAGTTCAGGACATTTAAATCAACATTCCTAGAGGGTATTGGTGTGTAGTTTTCCTTTCTTATAATGGCTTTGTCTGGCTTTGGTATAAGGGCAATACTGGTCTCATAGGATGAGTTAGTAAGTAGTTACTTCTCTTCAGTTTTTTAGAAAGAGTTCTAAAACTCAATGTTAATTCTTCTACAAGTGTTTCACAGAATTTACCAGGGAAACCATCTGGTGCTGGACTTTTCTTTGTTTGGAGAATCTGATTACTGATTTAATTTTCTCACCAGGTATAGTTGGATTTCATATTTTTTAATGATTTAGTCGAGGTAGGTTGTGTGTCTCAAATAAACTGTACATTTCATTTTGTTCACAGCAATCCATTAAGTTTGTAGTAATGTCCCCTTTTTTATTTCTGATTGTAGTTATTTGAATCTTCTGTCTTTTCATAGTTAAACTAACTAAAGATTTATTATCTTTAGTCTTTTTTTAGAATAATCTTTATGAAAAAAGAAACAGAATCTTGGCTTAGTTGATTTTCTCTATTATTTTTCAATTATCTATTTTATCTCTTTTCTGAACTTTATTATGTTTTTCCATCTACTAGCTTTCAATTTAACTTATTCTTCTTTTTCTAGTTCTTAAAGGTGTAAAAGCAGGCTGTTAGTTTAAGACCTTTTTGTTTTTTAATATGTTTACAGGTATATATTTCCCTCTTAACACTGCTTTGCTGCATACCATAAAATGTGGTATGTTGTATTTTTATTTTTGTTTCAGAATATTTTTTAATTTCCTTGTGATTTCTTCTTGGATGAATTGGTTGTTAAAGTGTGGTTTAGTTTCCTGTATATCTTCCTCTTAGAAGTGTCTATTCATGTCTTTTGCCCACTTTTTAAAAGAGCTGTTTTTTTCCGTTCAGCACGTTTAAGTTCCTTGTAGATCCTAGGTGTTAGGCCTTTGTCCGATATACAGTTGGCAAATATTTTTTCCCATTCTGTGGGATGTCTTACTGCTCTCTTGATGGTTTCTTTTGCTTTGCAGAAGCTTGTCAGTTTGATGAGGTCCCACTTGTCTATCTTATTTCTTAAGGTATTGGCCTTTAGGGTTCTGAATAGGAATTAGTTGCCAGTTCCAATTTCCATATGGGTGTCTCCTGCATTTTCTAAGATTCTTATAGTTTGAGGTTTTACGTTTAGGTCTTTGATCCATTTAGAGTTAATTTTTGTGTATGGTGATGGGTAGGGGTCCTGTTTCAATCTTCTGCATGTGGTCAGTCAGTTTTCCCAGCACCATTTACTGAATATGTTCTCTTTTCCCCAGTGGTTGTTGTTGGAGGCTTTGTCAAAGATGAGTTGGTTGAGGACTTGAGGCTTTGCTTCTGGAGTCTCTATCCTGTTCCATTGGTCTATGTGCCTGTTCTTATACCAATACCAGGCTGTTTTGATTACTGTAGCCTTATAGTAAAGTTTGAAGTCTGGAAGTGTGATACCTCCTGCTTTGTTTCTTTTGCTAAAGATTGTTTTGCTTATTCGTGGTTGTTTATGTTTCCATATGAATTTTTGTATTGTCATTTCCAGGTCTGAGAAGAATGATGTTAGTAACTTAATGGGTATTGTGCTGAATCTGTAGATTACCTTTGGTAGGATGGACATTTTAACAATGTTGATTCTTCCTATCCATGAGCATGGAATATTTTTCCATTTGTTTGTGTTTTCTTGGATTTCTTTGAGCAGGGCAGTCAACAGAAACATGAAAAAGTGCTCAACTTCCCTCATCATCAGAGAAATGCAAATCAAAACTACATTTAGATACCACCTAACCCCAGTAAGAATGGCCATCATTAATAAAACAAACAACAACAGATGCTGGTGAGGATGGGGAGAAAAAGGAATGTTTCTACACTGCTGGTGGGAATGCAAACAAGTGCAATCTCTTTGGAAGACAACGTGGCAATTTCTGAAAGAACTAGAAATTGACCTTCCATATAACCCAGCAATTCTGCTATTGGGAATATACCCGGAGGAACTCAGATCATTCTACAAAAAAGATACCTGCACACACATGTTTATTGCATGATGGAATATTATGCAACCATAAAGAAGGACAAATATATGGACTTTGCAGCAACTTGGATGGATTTGGAGTTGATCATACCTAGTGATCTATCACAGAAACAAAGAGCAGAATACCATGTGTTCTCACTCATAAGCAGATCTTGAACAATTTTAATACTATAGGAAAGCATTTGGCAGTCATGGGAGACTGCCAGGGGAGGGATGGTGGGATAGGCAGTTGAGGGAAACTGCTAGGGAAGGGAGGGGCATACCTCATCAACAAGGGTACCTGCATAATCAATGTTTGTATACCTAACCCCGAATGGTACTCCACATCTTTATAATAAAAAAAATATGGTTTAATTTCCACATGTTTGTGGATTTATATTTCTTCTGTTATGAATTTCTAGTTTCAATCCATTATGATTAAAATGGATACTTTGTATAATTTCAGTCTTTTTAAATGTATTAAAACCTGTTTTGTGGCCTATCCTGGAAATATGATCTATCCTGGAAAATATTTCATGTGCACTTGAAACAAATGTGGAGTTAAGTGTTCTATATATGTCTATTAGGTCCAATGGTCTATAATGTTTTTAGGATCTCTGTTTCCTTACTGATATTCTGTCTGGTAGTTCTATTAACTATTGAGAGTGGGATATTAAAGTCTTCTATTATTATTATTGATCTGTCCACTATTATTATTGATTTTTCCCTCCAATTCTGTCAATATTTTCTTCATTATTTAGAGCTCTGTTGTTTGGTGCATATATGTTTATAATTGCTATATCTTCTTGGTGAATTGACCATTTTATCATATATAATGTAATTCTTTGTTGTAACAGTTTTTGACTTAAAGTCTATTTTGTCTAATATATTTTTTGTGACCTTTAAAAACTTTTTTTAATTTTAAAAATGTGGGGTACAAATGAGGGTTAGGTACATATGTGGTCATCAGACAGGTATAGTGTAGGTACCCTTATTGATGTTATGTGTCCCCCCTCCCAGGCAGTGTCCCACTACTTCCAATTCCTTTCTTATGGTATTAAGACAAATGTTCAAGGTCCACTTATGAGTGAGTATATGTGGTACTCAGATCTTTGTTTCTGTGATAAATCACTGAGTATTATAGACTTGAATTCCACCCAGGTTGCTGCAAAGTTCATAATTTTGTTTTTCTTTATGGCTGCATAATATTCCATCATGTAAATGTACCACATTTTCTTTATCCAGTCCAGCTTTGATGGGCAACATAGTTGTTTCCATGTTTTTGCGATTGTGAATAATGCTGCAATAAACATGCATGTGCAGGTATCTTTATTATAGATTGATCTGAGTTCCTTTAGGTATATTCCCAGAAGGGGGATTGCTGGGTTGAATAGAAGGTTGATTTTCAGATTTTTTTAGAAATCATTACACAGAGGTTGTACTAGTTTACATTCCCACCAACAATGTCAAAGTGTTCCTTTTTCCCCACATTATCTCCCGCATCTGTTGTTTTTTTGAGTTATTGATGATGGCCATCCTGACTGGAATTAAGTGGTATCTCACTGTGGTTTTAATTTTCATTTATTTGATGATTAGTGATGCTGAGCATTTTTTCATGTATCTGTTGGCTGCTCGTATGTCTTCTTCTGAGAAGTGTCTATTCATATTTTTGCTCATTTTTAAATAGGGTTGTTTGTTTTTTTCCTTTTGGCATGTTTGAGTTCCCTGTAGATCCTGGATGTTAGGCCTCTGTCAGATATACAGTTGACAAATATTTTTTTCCCATTCTGTGGGCTCTCTTCCCACTCTCTTGATGACTTTTTTTGGTTTGCAGAAGCTTTTCAGCTTAATGAGGTCCCACTTGTCTATCTGATCTTCTATGGTATTCACTTTTGGAGAGTTGATCAAGACTTTGCTGCCTATTCCAATTTCCATAAGGGTATTTCCTGCATTTTCTTCTAAGGTTCTTATAGTTTGTGGTTTTACATTTAGGTCTTTGATCCATTTAGAGTTGATTTTTGTGTATTGTGATAGGTAGGAATCTTGTTTTGGTCTTCTGTTTGTAGTCAGCCAATTTTCTAAGCACCATTTACTGAATAGGTTCTCCTCTCCCCCATTGGTTGTTGGTGAAGGCTTTGTTGAAGATGAGTTGGTTGAGGAATTGAGGTTTTGTTTCCAGAATCTCTATCCTGTTCCATTTGTCTATATGCCTTTTCCTGTACCAATACCAGGCTATTTTGATTATTGTAACTTTACAGTAGAGTTTGAAGTCTGGAAGTGTGATACCTCCCAGTTTGTTTGTCTTTTTCAGGTTTATTTTATATCCTGAGACTTTGCCAAAATTCTTTATCAGTGCAAGGTTTTTGACAGATTCTTTTGGGTTTTCAAGGTGTAGGATCATGACATCCACGAAGATGGATAACTTAACTTCCTCTTTTCCTATTTGGATACCCTTGATTTCCTTCTCTTCAATTGCTCTAGCTAGGACTTCCAACACAATGTTGAACCGGAGAGGTGAAAGTGGGCAGATTTGTCTTGTTCTGGTTTTCAGGGGGAAATGCTTCCAGTTTCTGTCCATTCAGCAAAATGACTGTGGTTTTATCATAGATGGCTCTTACTATTTTGAGGTATGTTTCATCTATGCCTAGGAGTTCAAGGGTTTTTATCAAGAAGGGATGCTGAATTTTATCAAAAGCTTTCTCTGTGTCTAATGATATAATTCTGTAATTCTTGTTTTTACATCTGTTGATGTATTTAATTATGTTTAGGGTCTTGTGGATATTGAAGCACACCTGCATCCTGGGAATGAAGCCTAATTGGTCATGATGGACGATTTTTGAGATGTGTCATTGAATCCTATTTGCTAGAATCTTCTTGAGAATTTATGCACCTATGTTCATCAAGGATATTGGGTTATAATTCTCTTTCTTTGTTGGATCTTTACATGGTTTAGGTATCAATGTGATGTTAGCTTCATAAAATGATTTGGGGAGAGTTCCAACTTTCTCTATTGCCTGGAATTCTTTCAATAGGATTGGTATCAGCTCCTCCTCGTATATTTTGTAGAATTCTGCTGGAAAACCATCTGGTCCAGGGGTTTTTTGGTGTGTGTGGGGGTAGTTTTCTTATGATGAAGTCAATTTCCTGGATTGTTACTGGTCTACTTAGGGTCTCAATTTCTTCTTGTTTCAATCTTGGGAGATTGTGTGTTGTCAGAAAATCTTCCATTTCACTTAGGTTTTTGAGTTTGTTTCGTAAAAATGTACATAGTAATTTCTGATAATGTTTTGTATTTCTTTGGGTTCAGTTCTGAGTTGATCTTTTGCATTTCTGATTGTGTTTATTTTGACTTTTTTTCTCTTTTTCTTGGTCAGTCTTGCTAAGGGTACATCAATCTTGTTTATCCTTTCAAAGAACCAGCTTTTTGTTTTGTTGATTTTTTCTATGATATTTTTGTCTTCTATGTCCCATATCTGGGCTTTTATTTTGGTGATCTGGATTCTTCTACTGAAGTTAGGGTTTTGGTGGTCTTGCTTTTCCAGCTCCCTTAGGTGACTTGTTAGACTGTTAACTTGTGATTTTTTTTTTTTTTTTTTTTGAGTTGGAGTCTCACTCTGTCACCCAGACTGGAGAGCAGTGGCTGCTCCCGGCCACCGCAGCCTCCACCTGTTGGGCTCCGGTGACCCTTCTGCCTCAGTCTTGCAAGTAGCCAGAATTACAGGCATGTGCTACCACGCCCAGCTGATTTTTTGATTTATTGTAGAGATGAGGTCTCGCTTCCCAGGTGGGTCTCGAACCCGCGGGCTCAGGCAATCCACTCACCTCAGCCTCCCAAAGGTGTGGGATTACAGGCTGAGCCACTGAGCCTGGCTAACTTGTGATCTTACAATTTTCTTCATATGTGTTCATCAAGATATGAATTCCCCTCTTAGTATTGTTTTCATGACATACCAGAGGTTTTGGTAAGACATTTCTTCATTTTCATTTGTTTCCAGGAATCTTTTAATTTCTTGCTTGATTTCCATGTTTACCCATGAGTTATTCAGCATCACATTGTTTAGTGTCCATGTCTTTGTGGAGTTTGGGAGAACCTTGCTGGTGTTGCTATTTATTTTTATTTCACTGTTGTCTGAGAAGGTGCATGACAGTATTTCAGTCTTAGGAAATTTGTTTATACTTGATTTATGACTGAGGATGTGGTTGATCTTGGAGTACATTCCATGAGATGATGAATAGAATGTATAATCTGTGGTTGTTGGGTTGAGTGTTCTGTAGGTCCGTTTGGTCAAGCATCAGGTTGAGATTCCAGATCTCCTTTTTGATTTTTTGCCGCAATGATCTATCTAGGGTAGATAGTGGGGTATTAAAGTCCTCAGCTATGATAATGTTAGAGTCAATATCTTTTTTAAGTTTACTTAGTAGCTGCTTTATAAAAGCTGGTTCTCCTGTGTTTGGTGCATACATGTTTAGGATGGATATTTCTTGTTGATGAATTGAACCTTTTATCATTATGTAGTGTCCTACTGTATCTTTAAAAGTTTTTGACAGTTTAAAGGTTATCTTGTCTGATATTAAGATTGTGACTCCTGCTTTCTTTTGTGTTCTGTTCACCTGAAAATTTGCTTTCCATCCTCTAACTTTGAGTCTGTGAGTGTCCCTTCTGGTGAGGGGCATCTCCTGAAGACAGTATATGTTGCATCATGCTTCTTTATCCAGTTTTCCATTCTCTGCCTTTTCAGTGGTGCATGTAGTCCCTTCACATTCAGGCTGATTATTAAGATGTGAGAGTTTATTTCTGTCATGAGTCTCTTATAGACTTTGTTGTTGTTTGTTTACTTATTTGTTTGTTGGTTTTTGAGTTGATTTATGTGTGTGTTTTCAATCTTGCAGTCATGATGCATAGTTTATTGGTTCTTTGTTTTCTTGCATTCTTGAGAGGAACATAGTTGTTCTTTTTTTCTTTCTTCTGTGCTTAATACCTTCTTAAGCATCTCTTGTAAAGCTAGTCTAGAGGCAGCATACACTCTTAGGGATTGAATACCTGGGAAAGATTTTAATTCTCCATTACTGATGAAGCTTAGCTTAGCTGGGTAGGAAATTCTTGGTTGGAATTGTTTATCTTTGAGTGTTTTGAAGATTGGGCTCCATTCTCTTCTAGCCTCCAGTGTTTCTGTAGATAATTCTGCTGCTATTCTAATTGGTCTTCCCCGGTAGGAAGTCTGATATTTCTGCCTCTAGGATTTTTTCTTTTAGACCTGCTTTGTGTAGGCAAATTACTATGTGTCTAGGAGTTGGTCTTCTTATTTGATGCCTTGCAGGGGTTCTCTGTATCTCTTGCTCAGGATTGTCATGTCTCTCATGAGATGAGGGAAGTTTTCTTGGATGACCTCTTGGGAGTTTGTTCCAGACCGCTCTCATTCTCCTTATCTGCTTCATGGATACCTATCAGTCTTAGATTTGGTCTCTTAATATAGTTGCACATCTCCAGAATGCTTTGTTTCATCTTTTCTATTTTTTTTTTTTTGGAGTTGGAGTCTCACTCTGTCACCCAGACTGGAGTGCAGTGGCTGCTCCCGGCCACTGTAGCCTCGACCTGCTGGGCTCCGGTGATCCTTCTGCCTCAGTCTTCCAAGTAGCTGGAATTACAGGTGCACACTACCACGCCTGGCTCATTTTGATCTATTATAGAGATGAGGTCTCGCCAAGTTGCCCAGGCAGGTCTCGAACCTGCAGGCTTAGGCAATCCACTCACCTCAGCCTCCTAAAGGCGTGGGATTACAGGCTGAGCCACCGAGCCTGGTTGGGTTAGTTCAAGATTTTGGTCTCTAGTTCTGAGATCATTTCTTCTGCCTGGCTAATTCTGCTTTCCATGCTTGTCAGCTTATTATTTATTTCATTACCATATTCTATATAGTTTGCATCTCAGCCATTAGTTCTTTCATGTTTTCATCTTGCTTTTCTTGGTTCTTGTTTATCTTTTCCATCCATTCCTTGATCTTTGTATTTGTAGTCTGAGACCAGTCAATCTGGGTGCTCTTCACTATTTGAGTTCTGAAGTCTGTATACTTGTGGACTGTCTTCTTTGGACTTTGTGTGGTGCCTGTGGCTCTTCTTTGTTGATGTTCATTTGTGATGGGTTTTTCTTTTTTGTTTACTTCCGTTGCTAGTGAGAAAGGGAGTAGTTTTCACTTTTTTTTGGTCAACCCCCTAGTCTCCCTTGAATAAAGCCTCTGGACTAGTTCAATTTTGGGGGTTGGGTTGGAGCAGGGGAGCTATGTTACTCCCTTGCAGATTTGAGATTTGAATGAGGTGTGTTAGGGGCTGCTAGATTCAAAAGCTGTCTGATGGGCATGATGTTTGCTGATTGGTGTGTGGGCCCCCAGGGGTCTTCTTCCCACCGCCTTACAGTATGTCCATACAATGGGAGCATATGTATCTCCCCTGGGCACAAAATAACATGAAGGAAGGTAAAGGAATTAATAAAGAATGTGGAGGGGATGACAATGGAAAGAACAAAGGAGAGAAGTAAAATGATACAAACTGGCAAACAGGGAGACAAGCAAAGAGAGAGAGAAAAAGAAAGAGGGAGAGAAAACCAAACCAAAATGGTAACAAAAACAAAACAAAACAAAAAGACAAAAAAACAAAAAAAAGAAAGAAGAAAAAACCAAACAGCACATAAACAAACAAACAAACAAAAATCCCAAGGAAACTAAAGCCGATAATATGAGGAAATTTTCACACTCATGTATAGCCTTATTGAATAGAAAGAAGAAGAAAGGGTAAAACAGAATAAAATGCCCACTCCCAACAAGCTTTATTGAAAAAATAGGTAGAGTCATGCAAATATAAACCCCTCCAAACAACAATAACAACAATAAAACTTATGTAATTCTTGAGCAGCCTCTTTTGGCAGTTTCAAGACTTCAGGTTTCTTGTAGGAGTGGCCCAAGCACTGCTTCTCTTAGCTGGTGGCAGAGGTGGTTTTGAAAGGGAGGAATTTCTGACATTTAAATCTGTCCCTGTTTACACCTTGCAGTTGTGGAGAGGCTGGAAGGTGTCCCCAGTTAATCCACCTGTGTTAGCCCTCTCCCTGTGTGCCTATCCTAACGTTGCCCACCTGAGTCACACATCTTGCAAATCACTGAAGAAGGGGTAGAGGGTCACTTTAAAACTCACCCCTACTCATTTTCTATGATGGAGACTGGGTTCTTAGGTTGCAGTGCAGACCACAAATGCTTCAAATCTAACCTCCTGTTTACCCGTGGAGTTGTGGGAAGGCTGAGAACTGTCCCCAGCTGATCTGCTTATGTTCAAGTCACTCCATGCATTTTGCTCAGAAAGTTACCCACCTGAGTCACACGTCTCGCCCATCTCTGGAGAAATGGTGCATGCACTTTAAAACTCACCACTATTTGGTGTGATCTAGGGCTGGGTTCTTCAGCTGGGCTGCCTTGGCAGACCTCAGATGCTTCGGTTGGGAGATGGGGTATCTGGGTTTCCTTGGCTGGGACTCTGGTGGGGTAACTCTGGTATATTTTCTTGCAGTTCTCATTGCTGGAGTCTGACTTGGGATGAAGGCTGCAGCGGCAGGCGGCACCTGCTGTAGGTGATCTTCACCGTTTGAATCCTTTCTGATTTTCTTTTCTGGGTGGTGCTGAAGAGATGGTGCCTGCCTCTGGACCGAAGAGTGTGCTGAGGTCTGAGCAGCTGCTCAGGGCAGTTGTCTAAGCAGGAGATCTTGGTCCTCTCCTTTCCACATCTCCATTCAGTCAGACATTCACTCAACTTTTGCTGACACCCTAGGGTATTCACTGGTCTCTTCACCAGACTCATGCACTCCGACTGCCTCTGTTGCCATCTTGGAATCCCATTGTCTGATATTTTTATAGTCACTCGTGCTCTCTTTGGGTTAATATTCACATGGGATTTAAAAAATTCTTTCTTTTTAAACTTTGCATGTCCCTAGATCTAAAGTGCGTCTCTGGTAGACAGCATATATCTGAATCCTATTTTTAATCCATTCAACTAATCTATGTATTTTGATTGGGTAGTTTAATCCATTTACATTTAAAATATCTACTGATGGGGGCACTTACTTATGACGTTTTAAAAATTGTTTTCTATATATTTTGTACCTATGTTTGTTTTTTCCTCCATTGCTACCTCCTTTCAGCTTATTTGGTTTTTTTGTAGTGACACATTCTGATTTCCTCCTTACTTTATTTTGTGTATAGATAATTCCATTTTGGTTACAATGGAGATGACTTTATGTTAAATTGAGAATAAGCTAGGTAGCAAGCAAGCAACATACTTATAGATTTTCAGAACTATAAAGGGATATAAAAGAAAGGGCCAGAATGTCATATAGGAGCCCAGTGAGATAGGTGGTGGGGACGTCTTTTCCATAAGATGGTCAGGAGAAAATAATGGACATTGAAGTGGAGACCTGAAGGATTACAAAATAGTAGTGGCTATAGATGAGTGTTCTAGGCAGAGGGAAACAAGGCCATGTGCTGTAAAGGCCTGGAGAAGGAAATGACTTCGCCTGTTCTCTTGGCTGATGAGAGGCAGTATAGCTGGAGTACAGCCTAGATGAGGCATCATGGGGCACAGGGTTTGCCAGAACTGAGCCATTTCCCAGGCATTGGACTTTTAGTCCTGAACATGGGACAGTTCTGAACGAACAGGGACTGTTGGTCACCCTACATTCGAGATGAGTTTGGAGAGACTGCCTTTGAAACTACCTGCACATTTTTTGACTCCTCCACAGAAGCTAATAATATCACTATTATATTAACATTATTAGAGGGACACTTACCTGTTTACTTAAGGACTATGACATGGTATTTTAAAAATTGGTGCATAAATCTACAAATTCAATGCAATACCCATCAAATTACCAGCAACATTCTTCTCAGACCTGGAAAAAACAACACAGG
>NW_007246633.1:276861-277457 GCF_000164805.1 Carlito syrichta | reverse complement strand
GGCTGGGAAAACTGGCTGACCACATGCAGAAGATTGAAACAGGACTCCTATCTATCCCCACGCACAAAGGTTAACTCCAAATGGATCAGAGACCTAAATGTAAAACCTCAAACTATAAGACCTTAGAAAATGAAGGACATACCCTCATGGAAATCGGAACTGGCAACCAATTCCTGAACAAAACCCGAAACGCACAGGTCATAAGAGAGAAGATAGACAAATGGGACCTTATTAAACTGACAAGCTTCTGCAAAGCCAAAGAAACCATCAAGAGAGCAGGGAGACAGCCTACAGACTGGGAAAAAGTATTTGCCAACACCAGGTCTGACAAAGGCTTAACATCCTGGATCTACAAGGAACTCAAATGTGCTGAAAAGAAAAAACCAAACAACCCCATTATAAAATGGGCAAAAGATATGAGCAAACACTTCACAAAGGAAGACATCTGAGCAGCCAACAGACACATGAAGAAATGTTCAACCTCACTAATCATCAGGGAGATGCAAAGCAAAACCACACTGAGATACCACCTAACTCCAGTCAGAATGGCAATTATCAACAACTCAAAAAATAACAGCTGATGGAGAGGGTGTGGC
>NW_007246633.1:275888-276841 GCF_000164805.1 Carlito syrichta | reverse complement strand
CTGCAATCCCCCTACTAGGAATATATCCTGAAGAACTCAAATCACTCTATAAAAAAGATACCTGCACACGTATGTTTATCACAGCATTGTTCACAATAGCAAGAACCTGGAAACAACCATGCTGCCCTTCAGAAGAGAACTGGATTGAAAATATGTGGTACATATACACGATGGAATACTACGCAGCCAAAAAAAGAACAAAATCATGATTTTCGCAGCAACCTGGATGGAACTAGAGTCTATAATACTGAGTGACCTCTCACAGAAACAAAGATCCGAGTATCACATGTTCTCACTCATATAATGGACCTTGAACATCCAATGTAATACTATGAGAAAATGACTGACGGTAGTGGGAAACTATGGGGGGGAGGGAGATGGGATTAACGGTAGCAAATATCTGTCTAGGGACGGGGAAACACCTCTTATCAACAGGGTGCCTGAATGAAACGTAATTGTATACCTAACCCTTAACTGTACCCCACAACATCATAATAAAAAATAATGATTAAAAAAAAATTGGCGCATAATGCGTGTGCAGATTTTCATGGTATATGTGGATAATTTAATACATTTGTATAATTTTTACAGATCGACTCAGTGTTCTTGGGATATCAATCACATAAATATTTGTATGTTCTTTATGCAAGAAGCATTCGGATTATTCTCTTCTGTTTGAATTGAATGGAGTCTTTTTGTGTTCATAGGACAGTCCCTGCAAAAAGTAAAGCCCAGTGAAAAGAAACACAATAGTTTTAAAATATTATCAGCAAAAGTTAAAAAAAATGTGAAAAATTAAATTGGTGATAGCCTATCATTACTTAAGAGGGAACAGACTAAGTGAATGATGTGGGTGAATTTTGACTTGGAAACTCTGATCTTACTTTCCAAAGAGCTATAGGCGTGTGTGTGTGTGTGTGTGTGTGTGTGTGTGTGTGTGTGTGTGTGTGTGT
>NW_007246633.1:225960-275814 GCF_000164805.1 Carlito syrichta | reverse complement strand
TCTTTCCATTCCTTCCCTCCCTCCCTCCCTTCCTCCCCCCTCCCTCCCTCCTTTCTCTTTTCTTTATAATAATACCATTCAGAAAAAGAACTGGCATCTTTTCTTGTACTAAGTTTTATGTTTTTTCAAAGTATATTTCCATTACCTTATTGAATCCCCACAATAACTCTGTCAAGTAGATATTATCTTTCACATAAAATTGGAAGGTCAATTGTTAGACATCACACAGTAACTTACTAGAAAGACTGACCTGGAACTCAGGACTCTTAACGCTTAGACCAGAGTTTTTTTTTTATAATACCACCCACATTATTAGCTAGCTCAATGGCAGGATTTTGCAAAAATGATGGGTAAGCTTAAAGGAAGGAAAAAATTGTTTGCCACACGGAGTAGAGTCTTGGTGGGCTTCCAAGGTCAGCACAATTTCTCCTGGGTCTCATCACCTCACGTCAGGCCATCTAGGCCCTCCATCAGGCTCTGGCTTTCTTCCTTCGACTCATGCACACTGAAAGGAAAGACATTTCTTATGAAAACATCAGGGGGAAATCAAAGGGAATTTTCACATTCTGAACTCTACCTCTGCTGAATAAAAAGATTTGCTGACAGGGCATAATAAAACAAGAGAGGGGAGGATCCCAAAGAGAAGAGATAAGGGGAACAGATTTACGGGCTCAAATAACAATCAATCAATGATCACACTTCTACAATACCTGTACTTTATGCTATGCTCTGCTTATTTAAAGGCTGAACACAAATCTTTTTTTTCCTACTTCAAAGTAATTTTGTTTTTTTAAAATTGTGTTTACTTAGGGGTTATGACATGATATTTAAAAAATTGATGCATAATAGGTGTGCAGATTTTCATGGTATATGGGGATAATTTAATACATTTGTATAATTTTTACAGATCGACTCTGTTCTTGGGATATCAATCACATAAATATTTGTACGTTCTTTATGCTAGAAGCATTCAGATTATTGTCTTCTAGCTATTTTGAAATGAATAATCAATGATTGTAAAATATAATCACCCTACTTTTCTATCAAACATTAGATCTTATTTCTTTGATTGAACCACATATCTATACCCATTAATCAACTTCTCTTCATCTCCCCTTCCCCTACCTTTCCAGGCCTCTAGTAACCACCAGTCTACTCTCTGTCTTCAGGAGATCCACTTTTTTAACTCCCACATATGAGTGTGAGCACAACATGATGTTTTGATATACACAGTGAAATGGTTAGTATAGTCAAGCAAACATATCCAACATCTTACAGAGTTAACCTTTTCTGTGTGTGTGATAAAAGCCTTAATCTACTCTTTGAGCAAAAATTCCCCATACAAAACAGTATTATTAACAATACTCCTGTGCTGTATATTTATCTCTAGATTTATTCATCCTGCATATCTGCTGCTTTGTTTAAAGGATCAACAAACATCTTGAAATATTTCTCTTTTCTGTCCTTCCCAGATGACGCGGCATCCTCCCAGATGGAGAATGAACTCATCCACACACATACAGTTGGATGTCACTTCATTCATAAGAAGTTGTTTTGAAATTGTTTGACTGAACAAACCGAATAGATAGCCAGCTGATCATAGTTACAGAGGATGTGATTTCCTCAAGTTCATAGAGAAGGTCCTTAACAATCAGATCTAGAATTCTCATCTTCTAACTACCCACATTGCGGGCCCCAACTGTCTGCAGCTGTTCACTGACTTGCAACCTGTGAGTCAGCACCTGGGGGGCTGGCAGACCCTTGTTCCTGGAACCCCTTACTGGTGATCACACCCAGCGTTAGATTGCCGTGATACAGTCCGCTCTACTTTCTGGAATTGTTACCATGTGATCATGACATCATAGACTAGTTGGACAATTCTGTCTCCTGATGTTTCAAATGTGTTTCTAACTGAGCCAGTGATGAAGTTGAGGAAGGCACAGGGGAAATTTCCTGCACAATTAAGATCCAAGCAGCTTTTATTCTCTCCTCCTTTGTGACCCTCCTCAGTGGACTCATTTTGTTCAATTTCAGGCTTATCTGGAGAACTGTAAAAAAAAAAAAAAGAAAAAAAAAGGCAAAACACTAGGGGAACAGGAATTATCTTGGTCAGTTTCCTTATTTGGGATCCTCTGTATGAAAACCAGAGATCGGTTTGGCATATGTTTGTGTTTAGCAAATGATTTAGGCTTCACTTAATTTCTCGGGCTAACAAAGCTAGTGGCTGTGGTCTGGGGCCTCAAAAGGAGGGTAAATAGGACCCTGGGCTGCCATTCTGAAGTCTGTAGGAACAGGGAGAGGCCAACTCTCTCAGCACTGGGAGAAACAATGTCTTATATGGATGATGATCAATGTTAGCTCTGGAAACTGGTCACTGTTCTGAAAACGCCCATGAAAATTATATCTATGCCTTCATTCTGAATTTTAAAAAGACAATTTCTTTTGGCGATAGAAGGTGAAAAGGAAAAAGACATCAACAGCAGTCTCACTTCCATAAACTGTTCGTGTATGATGCATATGTGTTGACATGTGTACATTGCCTTCCATAATCCAGGTGAACACAACACACCAAGTGGCACATACACACAGAAACCCACACACTCATTCATGTATGTGCCATCTGGCCACAAATTCAAGAACACTTCTTACACCCAAGCAGGCTTTGCAAGGGTTGGTGCTGTTGAATAGAAGCTGTAAAAGATGATAATAAGAATAAATTATATATCACCCAGATTAGGCATTGTTTAAGGGTTTGAAATAAAGCTCTCAAATGCTGTGTAATGGCTGTTCTATTACCAGAGGTCAAAGGCAAAGAGTTTTATTATGCCCTGTGTAGTTTGTTTCCATTGTTTTGTTTCCCTAACTTTGTTTCTTTCTCTGTTAGGTTATAGCAATTTCCATAATAGAAAACATTTTACCTGTGCATTATAATTAGTACTGAAAATTTGCTTCAAACATTTCTCTTGGTGTTGAAAATCAACATAAAATAACAATTTATAACTTGACAAATGTTTAAGGTTATTAGCAATATGAAATCTAGGTTTTTGTATTTGAAAGCTATCTAATATTGAAGTTCATAGATTTTGGTTGCTAAATGAGTTCACTCTATTAATAATTAGTTTCTACGTTAAAAACTATGTAATGGCATAAAAATTAGAGAAAGTATTCTGAGATAATGACCTATGGGTAAATATGTATAATGAATCTGCCTCCTGGTTTCTACCTTTTTTTGTTTGTTAAATGCACAACTGAATTTGTAGAATTAAAAAATCTCTTCAGTCTTCTCCTTCAGGAAATCTTCATTAGATTCAGTTTTGTGTGAATTATATTACAGAAATATGAGAACACATTTGTCAATTCACATTTGCTATATTTTTCATTTCTTATTTTGGGTGTAATTGATGTCTGCACTTCAATTCAGTTGACCTTTTAACTTTAAATATTAAGCAAGTGTTACAAAATGTTAAGAAGTGAGGTCTGAGCAATCAGAATGCTATACTGTTCTGCTTTTGAATTGTGATGAGTTTGATCAAAGTTGAGCTTTTTTCCAACAATCTGTTATTTTTAATTAAATTGAGAGTTCTCTATTTTTCTTTGGAAAAGTTGGCCTTGGAAAAGTTGGTCAAATGCAAAAATGTCACAAAACTAGGTACTGTGAAGAATTCTTTTAAAAAATAATTGGAGGGTTATAATTTTTCTCCTTAAATGTGCATTTTATTTATTTACTTTGTAAAAGACATGGGATAAATGTGCATTTTAAAAGGTCTACTACATCTGAAAGTATGATTTTATTATATCTTAGAATCTTATTATATTTGTTTTTCCATAGAAGGCAGCTCCAATTTATGCTCAAATTAAAATGAATGCTCCATATTAATGTCAACACGAATATTTAAAAAAATTAATTCTTAGACAACATCTAAGGAACACACATGATGAATCATGAATATTAGAGGGCAAATCATTAATCAAGAAGTGAACTCTATCAAGGAGTTTTAAAATGAGACTTCCTTTCTAACATTCAGAAAATGAGTAGAAAAATCAGGTGATTTGGAAACTCTAACTCCATATAAAATGAGCTTTTCTGAAAGTCAGAGGGGCTCAGTCAGCTTAATGTGGCCAGTCCTAGTTAATGTTTTTCTTGGCGTTAGTTCTAGACTATTATGAGCAAACAATAGACACTAGCTCAGACTTTGACCTTTCCTCATTGCCTGATATTGGGCAAGACATTTAATTTTTCAGTATCTTGGTTTCCATATGAATAATAAAGTTTATTTAATCACATTTACTTTATCTATCACATAAGTTTACCATAAAATTTAAATATAATAAGCAAAAACATTCTATAAATGTAAGGAGAGATTCTAGTTTCTGAAGAATACCGGATAAAGAACTAAAAGCAACATAAAATTGCTGAAACTTTCCTTCTCTTTTTCTCTATTGAGTGCTGACAATTAATCACCTAAAAATCAGCTTGTATTCTATTCTTTTTTTCCTAGTTCATGTATCTTGATGGAAAATGTTAAAGCACTTATTTCCAAAACAGAAACAAGCATGTTGCTCCCAGTCCTTGTTAAAATGATGCCATTTTGAAGGGTCTGGGCACGAGCGTATCTGAGACAGGTAGGAAAGCTGCAGAATTCAGTATTAAAAAGTTGTGCAGAAAACTAGTAAGATTCAAACCCAGTCAAATTTATTCTATGACATATTGAATAAGCATTTACAGGGTTCTCTGGGTTGGACAAGGTACAGTGATTTTCAACTGATACCACAAGAGACTCGCACAATGTAAAACAAATTCCTTTCTCTGAGATCAGCTCTCACTGTCGATTTTTTTCTCTTGCTTGTAGAATCTATTCTCATCAGGCAGCACTGTTTGTAACACTCCAGAAAAACTTCATTTACGTGGGGCATTTTGTGATCGTGTACAAATGTTGCTTTCAGCCCAGACCTTTGTGGGGCAAATGTTGGTAAGTACATTTTCATTATTCATTTGAAACAAACTTTAGCCATGAGTGTGTTTATAGTCTGTATGTATAACTGAATTCCCTCCAGGTAAGCAACAGATGTGCCTGGTGGTCTTATCTAACATACCACTACCTCCCAATTTCATCTCCCTGTGTCTACCGCTCTTTATCCATTATTCTGCTTTGTTTTTCTCTAGAGTGAACATAATTACTTGGCATTATATTTTATGTTTATTGTCAGTCTCTCAGCTGGAAGGGAAGCTTAGGGCAAAAGTTGTGTGCATTTTGTTCTCCTTCCAGTTGTAGATGGGTGTGCACATAGGTATTTTAAAATATGTCTAGTAAACTCATCTGACCTGAAATGTACAGTTACTTTCTCTTTCTTTGATTCCAAGTGCTCTATTTTCTTCATTATACAAAGTAACTTATCGCCTTTCTCTGATATTTGACATCTACTCCTCATTTTAATCTTGTTCACTTGGACATACTAAAACTCAGCTCATGCATCATCTCCTCAGGGAATCTTAACCTCACCTCCATATTAGGCAAAGAGCCCCTCTTCTAGTTTCTGTAATATTCATTGAATGTTGTGAATAAAATTATCTGTCCATGTGCCTGTCTACCCTAGTGCACTGTGAGCCCTTGAGAACAAACTATGTCATAGATACGTGTGTGTCCCACTGCTGGAAGGAGCAGATGCCCAATAAATAAAAATTGCACTGATCATTATTTCAGGAGTATAGTTTGATCTGAAACAAAAAAGAATCTGTGATTTGGAGTATGCTACCATCAGATGGTGTTATGGTGGAAGTAAATTCATGTAAGCTAGAGGTTAGTCTCTGCTTTTTATAATTAGCAAAAACATGGCTCCTCTCTAGTGAATGTTTCTTAATTCAGATATAACAAATTGTTAAACCTTGCTTGGAAGCGTATAAGTAAAATTGCTTTCATAAAAGTTTCCTGGAATGCGAATCATCTGGAAATGTGTTTCTCTTTTTTTCTGTCTTCTAAAGTTTTGGTCTCTTTTCCTGAGGTCCCTGTGGTTATGACCTGTTGCAGAGTTTTGCGATTCTCTCTGATTATATCAGAGATTTCCTGGTTAAGATCTCTTTAAATGCTGGAATTATATTTGACTGAATGAGGATAATGTTGAGAATAATGAATGAAAGATCATAGTGGCGAGGCTGAGGGAGCATATAACATTTGCCCTATGAGCATTGCATATGGGGAGTGGGCAGGAATGAGATGATCGGTGATTACATACCAATAACAATTACTTCTTTAATGATGGAAAAACGTATTCTTTTAACCTGTAACAGCTGATGATTATCTGGTTGAAGCACCAGGAAGCATAGAGTGAAGGTTAGATTGGAATAAATACTCTTGCAGTGAAAGGCATAACTGAAACTCTTAGGGGTCCCAAACGAGTGTTTATGAAAGAGTGAAAAGAAAACAAAAGGGCTTATAGATTTCCTTTCTCCTATCCTTCTTTCCTTTCTTTGTAATTCCTTTAATTCTTTCAGTGAATATTTATCGTTTTCCAACTGCACGCTAAGCAGGCACTCAAGATATAACGCAAAATGCAGTCAAGAGTCTTAACTTCTACTTAAAGTCTTGAGGAGGTAGAGATAATACATACTTACATACATGAATAAAATAAATTTAGATGGTGATCAATTCTATGAGGGAAACACGAGTGATGTGTTTCTAAAGTTTGGTGGTTGTGGAGTTAGATCACATTAGACACAGTGACCAGAGAAGCAACCTCTGAAAAGGTAAGATTGGAGCTGAGATAGGAAGAATAAGGACAAACATATTGAAGAGTAGAGAAAAGGGATTTCAGAGAAAAGCACAGAACTGAGAAGGTAAAGAGCTCGGGTAACTACAAGCACCTAAGCAGGGCTCTGTCCTAGGGATGATGGAGAGAGGAGAGTGAGAAGAGACTGGAGAATGGTGCAGTGTCTGGTGACTCAAGTAGGGAGCCGAACCACTCAACTGGAATCACTCCATTCTCGTGTAAAGGGAAACCAGTAAGGTCTTGAGGCCTGAGCTGACATGATCTGATTATGTTAAGATTCAAGAGGCACTAAAGGCTGAAGTGGAACTTTTAAAGCTATACCAGGCAAATGACAACAAATGGTAATACAATTTTAATATCACATGTTTGCATTCAGTGCCAAAAATATTAAATGAAGCCAAGTAACCAGTATTAGTTTACTAAGACTGCCATAACAAAGTACGTACCTGAGTGGCTTCAACAACAGAAGGGTACTGCCTCACAGTTCTGGAGGCTAGAAGTCCAAGATCAAGGTCTTGGCAGGGCTGTTTCCTTTCAAGGCTGCAAGTGAAAATCTGTTCCATGCCGCTCATCTCACTTCAGATGGTTTACTGGCGATCTGTGTTCCTTGGCTGGTAGACACATCATCCCAATCTCTATCTTCCTGTTCACATGGCGTCTTCCTGTGTGTGTGTCCATCTCTGTGTTCAAATTTCCTCTTATTTATATAAGGTCACCACCAGTCATAGTGGATTAGAATCCACCTTCATGACTCTGTCTTAAATTGAATTCATCTGCACAGACTTATTTCCAAATAAGATCACATTCTAAATACTGGGCTTTAGAATTTCAACATGTTTTTTAGGGGGCACAATTCAACACACAACCCTTGAAGTGATATGTGTAACAAACCATAACCAAGATATAACATTATGAATACTGCTACAGTAAAAATATAACTCCAAGATAAGCAAAATATTTGAAAAGTTATTTTGATAAATAAAAAAATAAAATAGAGCCGGGCTCGGTGGCTCAGCCTGTAATTCCGCGCCTTTGGGAGGCTGAGGTGAGTGAATTGCCCGAGCCCGCGGGTTCGAGACCCGCCTGGGCAGTGAGACCTCATCTCTACAATAAATCAAAAAATCAGCTGGGTGTGGTGGCGCATGCCTGTAATTCCGGCTACTCGGAAGGCTGAGGCGGAAGGATCGCTGGAGCCCAGCAGGCCGAGGCTGCGGTGGCCGGGAGCGGCCACTGCACTCCAGTCTGGACGACAGAGTGAGACTCCAACTCAAAAAAAAAACAAAAAAAAAAAACCTGGGCACAGTGGTTCATACCTATAATTACAGCACTTTGGGAGGCAGAGGTGAGAGGATTTCTTGAGCCCTGAAGTTTGAGACCAGCCTAGGCAATATAGTAAGACCTCAACTCTACAAAAAAAAAAAAAAAAAAAAAAATTAGTCAGGCCTGGTGACATGCATCTGTAGTCCCAGCTACTCAGGAGGCTGAGGAGGGAGGATCACGTGAGTCCAGGAGGCTGTGGTGAGCCGTGATTGTGCCACTGTTTTCCAGTCTGGCTGACACAGTGAGACCCTAACTCAAAATAAAGAAATAAATAAAATCAAATGAAATGAATGACTCAAGCTTAAAAAGTCAGGGACTAAAAACAAATTAAATCTAAGCAGAATACATTAAAAAGGTAAAGTTGGAAATTAGTTAATTATAAAACAGCTGATTATTTAAAAAACCAGTGAAATAGTGAAATCAATAGCTAGTCTAAACAAGAAGTACAAATATATGAAATAAGCCATTACAATGAGAAAATAAGCACAGATTGAAATGGAAAGATTTAAGTGTTCTTCAATGGATAATTAGATAAACAAAATGTGAGACACACACCCACAGACACAGACACATATCATGTAATACTATTCAGCCATACAAAATAGTGAAATCATGTCTTTTGTGGCAACCTAGATGAGAGTGGAGGTCATTATCCTAAGTGGAGTAACTCAGAAACACTAAATCAAAAACCATATGTTCTCACTTATAAGTAGAAGCTAAGCAATGTGTACATATAGACATACAGAGTGGAATAACAGACTCCAAAAGGCAAGATGGTAGGAGAGGAGTGAAAGACGAACTATTACTATTGGATCCACTATTTGAGTGATGGGTACACTGCAAGCCCAGACTTCACCACGACCTAATATATTCATGTAATGGAACTGCACTCATACTCATAAATCTATAAAAATTAAAAAATAAAGATATTTATGCAATTAAATTTAAAAATTGGATGATTCCTTAGGATCATATACATTACCCAACATACTCATAAAAAGAGAAACTTAAACAGGCCAATTATCTGGAAAAAATAAAGTTGTCAAAGACCTATACTTATCTGTATTACTACCCACCCTTTCTCCCCTTCCCATGAGAGACTTTGGTGATTTCCAGGTCCAGTCTACAAAGATGTCAATGAGTAGATATCTCTAATGCTAATTAAACAGTCCCAGGGCATAGACAACAAAGATTAAAGCATTAAATGTTCTTTTTCAATGAAGGCACAGCACCTATATCAAACCCCCCCAAAATAGCAAATAAAAAGAAAGACTAAAGTCCTTAATACTTCGGGAATGATCACACAGGCAACCGACCACCCAGTGTAAGAAGAAGAAAAGGAAGGAAAAAGAAGGGGGGGGAGAGAAAAATGGAGAAAGAAAAAGAGAACTCCAACAAGCAAATGGAAAGAAGATTCTCTTTGAAACTGAAAGCCTTCTAGAGATCTTTCGAGGTTATAACATGATAAAGTTTTTTGTTTTTTGTTTTTGTTTTTGAGTTGGAGTCTCTGTCGCCCAGGCTAGAGTGCAGTGGCACACTCACAGCCACCCACAACCACGACCTGCTGGGCTCAGGCGATCCTTCCACCTCAGCCTTCCAAGTAGCTGGAACTACAGGTGTGCGCTAAAATGCCTGGCTAATTTTTTGATTTATCATAGAGATGAGGTCTCGCCAAGTTCCCCAGGGTAATCTCGAATCCCTGACTCAGGAAATCCTCTTGCTTCGGCCTCCCAAAGTGCTGGGATTACAGGCTTGAGCCACTGCGCCTAGCTGATAAAGTATTTTTCAATTCTGAAGTATCTATGGTCTTTTAGTGGATCACAAGACTTTTAAATGTCTTGTGGAAAAATACCTGTGGAATAAAATTTCTTATGAATTTAGTTTCAAATAGTTTATTTTGAAATAATTCTGTTTCTTTTTGGGTTTCTTTGGGGTATGTTGTTAATTGCATAACTATGTTTCTCTATTGCTTTGTGGCTAGAAAATTGAGTACGATAATTATGGTTTACTTTTAGTAAGTGGGTCTATTTTTAGCATCATCCTAGGCACCACTATATGTTCACATTCTATTTTTCTGGTTTCTAATTTTTTTTTTCAGGTAGTCTGGCATTTCATGTCTTTGTATTCTGCCCTAAATCCTTTCTGTAATTGCCTGATCTTTTCTGTGAATGTGTAATCCTTTCTGTAGACAAATATGCTCCTAGCAACAACAGTTGTCAGCTTTAGTATACAGAACAAATACCTGCACAAATAAAGTGTCACAATTCACTTGGAAATGAGACAGAATATTCCAAAAATGGTGCTGGGAAATTGACTCAATACAAACTTATTTCATTGTTTTTTTTGCTCATTTTCGTAACGTGATGCAACTTCTAGGAAAAAAGAAAAACATGAAACATACTGGAAGAGATCCGTCTCTTATTTCATACTTTACATTCATTGTTTACATTAACAAATATTTTCTACCACCTTGAGATGAGTTGTATCTTCATCTATTTTTTTCATTTTCTTTCATTATTCCTTTCTTGAAAGAGTTAAAAAATTATTTTTAGAGTAAGAGTCTTGCTCTGTTGCCCAGGCTGGAGTGCAGTGACTCATTCATAGTTTATTGCAGCCTTGAACTCCTAGGATCAAGCGATCTTCCCACCTCTGCCTCCCAAGTAGCTGGGACTACAGGCATCCGCCATCATGCCTGGCTAATATTTTAATTTTTGTAGAGATAAGTCTTGCTATGTTGTCCAGACTGGTAGTGAACTCCTGGCCTCAAGCAATCCTCCCACCTCAGCCTCCCAAAGAGCTGGGATTACAAGTGTGAGCCACCATATCTGGCTCTCGATATTTTATATTGAATATACCACTGAGCATCAAAAATTAATTTTGAAATAATATAAGAATATAAGAATATGCTTTATTTAGAGAATAAAGAAAAGACTGGTAGGAAATACTGTATTATGTTCTCATGGATTTTTTACAGATATTTACATAGTTTGTCTTTGTATGAATGTGTCACAATATTTAAAAAAGTACAGAGGTTGCATAGTAAAAACTAAATCTCTTCCTTACCCCATCCCCAGAAGCAATCACTGATATAAGCTTCTTCCATCAAACCTGCAAATTTTCAGTACATAGTGATTTATTTTCTTGAGGCGTTTAGGCCACTTAGGACAAGTTTTCTCTTCACATGGTTGTATCTGTAACATGTCAGTTTTGAAATAATAAAATCTGTGGCAACTTTTTGTGGAGAGTGTAAAATGAATGGCTAATGGAGCCAGTGGAGGGAAATTCAGATCTGAACTCAGGTTAGGCCATTGATCCCATGTCTTCAAATACATCCTGTGTGGAGGGAAAGGTGGGGCATCAACAGACTTCCCAAGGGTCAGTGGGTGCAAGAGGTTTCAGCGCTCCTAGGTGCTATTTCCTAAAATTGATCCACCTGAGAATGCCTCAGGCAGTTCTTCTTTCCCATTATGACTTCACAGTTCATTCTACCAAAGAGAGGAAACTAACATGCATACAGATATAGTGTAAACATTCTAAAATGGTGATGAAAAACACACCTACAGATTTCAATACATAAATGAGCTAAAATATGAGAATGAGTTAACACATTGTAGTCATTATTGTAATGGCATCATTACATGAGTTAGTAAGGTATAATATAGGTGTTAATTGCTATGAATATTTTTATGAACAGGATATTTCAGTACTTAAATATATAAGCATAAGCATGACTGACATTGATGTTAAGCCCTTTCTCATTTTTTTGAGTTGGAGTCTCATTCTGTCTTCCAGGCTGGAGTGCAGTGACATACTCGCGGTCACTCCAGCATCGACCTGCTGGGCTCGGGCGATCCTTCTGCCTCAGTCCCCCAAGTAGCCAGAATTACAGGCATGCACTACCATGCCCGGCTAATTTTTTGTTTATTGTAGAGACAAGGTCTTGCTAAATTGCCGGGGCTGGTCTCGAACCCATGGGCTCAGGCAATCCACTTGCCTCGGCCTCCCAAAGTGCTGGGATTACAGGCTGAGCCACCGAGCCCGGTCAGCCCTTTCTCATACTAACAATAAGTCATATCCATAAATACATACATTAATTGAAAGTATTCATCTCATTGGATACATTTCTTATAAAATTTTACTTTTTAGGTTTGATAATTATTTGTCATATAATTATGTTGCTTTAATCAATCATTCCTTAATAAAAATTATAATGATAATTCAATCCAGAAGAAATCTATAAAATAATATTTAGAGACAGGTGTCAGGACATTCAGATTCCCTTTTAGTTTCATGAGATTCAATCTGTTCTTGCATTTTTCCATTTGATCAGTTTGTTGGAGAAGGTAAGCAGTAATTACCAAATCAAAATGCTATTATGTGTCATACTTAGGATGACTGGAAGTCCAGGCTTTGGTTGGTTGTCCAGGTGTAAGTGTTAATAGAGTCCTTTTCATTCTTAAAAGTTTGTGTTTGGACAAGAAATAATATAGCCATCTTAGCTTTAAATGAAAGTTTTGCTTATCTCCCTCCCTCCCTCCCTCCCTTCCCTTTAAAACAAAGTTTATTAGCGAGAAAAAAAGGGGGGAAAGGGAATAGTCATGGCAGAAAGACTTGCCATGGGCAAGTTTTTCAAAGAAGAAAAACTGCTGAAAGTTTTGCTTTTCAAAGCCACAGGTCATTTTCCAAGGAAAGAGGAAATCAATAGAGAGAAAGCAACTTTGTAGGTCTCGTTGACAGCTCCGTAGGTTAGACTCCACCTTTGTGTAGAAAGAATCTTCTGGGGTTTTTTTCCTCTCTCTCTCTCCGCTTAATTCATACCCTCTTCTCCTCTCGCCTCACTTTTGGTCTCATTTAGCCTTTCTGGGGATGCATATTGTGAGAAATAAACTCACCTGTCCAAAAATCAAAGAATGGACACAGAGACGTGGAGTGCAGCAGAAGCGAAACTTTGATGACAGTCTTGCCAGATCGGGTGTTTGGTGGGCAGGCACACCAAAGCAGGAAGAATGAGCACTTTTATCCCTAAAATGCAGGTCCCTCTCCTGGTTCCTCATTGGAAGAATATTGCAGAAGTTACAAGCTCTCCTGTAGGATGCCTACATGACATATTTTGATTGGCTTATAGAATCACTTCATTTGTATGTACTATTTGCATATTGGCTTACAGAATTACCATTTTGATTGGATTCCACCAATAGTTTAAACAAGAAGCCCACCAAAGTAAAAACCTGTGAAAAGCAAGCACAAAGAAGCAGGAAGTGAATCAACAAAAGAGAAGCACAAAGCATTTGGACACCCTCTTGGGAACCCAAGATAAGCCAGGCTCCAATTTAAAAATAAATCACCATTCTTATTTCTCACAATCCCCCCCCTTTTATTTTTAAAACATTTTGATTTCATTTTTATTATGATTCAGGTTTGTCTTAAATTTTTAAAAATAATTTTTGATTTTCTTCAAGTTTTAGTTTAGTTTTCATCATCATGAGGTTATTAAGGGAAAAACCTATGGGTATTTGTTTATTAGTGGTAGCTTCTATGAGTCTGAGTAACACAGGAAATTATACAACATCCTATGGCCATTAATATTCCAGCTACAATTACAAGAGAGGTTGAGATTGAAGCTACCATTCCTTTCCATTTTCCAAACCAGTTTTTTAACCAATCTGTAAAAGGATCATTGATTTCAGAATCTTCAGCTAGTTTATTGTCTAGGGTGACCAGTTCTTGTAATGTCTTAAAGAAGTTCCATCTGGGGCAGTGTTATTTGGGATAAAAGTGCAACATTTTCCCCCAAACATAACACAGACCCCACCCTTTTCTGCCAACATCATATCCAATACCATACAATTTTCACAAGTTATTCTGCTAGTACATTTAATTGACCAGCTACTACTTGAAGAGCATTTCTTTCTTTTTTTTATTTTCAAAACAATTTTTATTTCTCTTTTAATTTTTTTATTTTAAAGGTGTAGAGTACAATTCAGGGTTAGGCATATAAATGTTCATTATGCAGTTACCCTTGTTGATGAGGTGTGCCCACCCCAGCAGTTTCCCACTGCTGCCAATCCTTTTCTTATAGTATTATGATAATTGTTCAAGGTCCGCTTATGAGTGAGAATATGTGATACTCAGTCCTTTGTTTCTGTGATACATTACTCAGTGTTGTAGACTCTGTGTCCATCCAGGTTGCTGCAAAGTTCATGATTTTGTCCTTCTTTACGGCTGCGTAATATTCCATTGTGTATATGTACCACATTTAAAAAAAAATCCAATCCTCTTTTGATGGATAGCATGATTGGTTCCATGTTTTTGTTATTGTGAACAATGCTGTGATAAACATACGTGTGCAGGTATCTTTTTCATAGAGTGATTTGAGTTCTTCTGGGTATATTCCCAGTAGGGGGAGTGCGGGATCATATGGAAGGTCAAGTTTTAGATCTTTTAGGAATCACCACACCGTTTTCCACAGAGGCTGTTCTAGTCTACAATCCCACCAACAGTGTAGGAGTGTTCCCTATTCATTGCATCCTTTCCAGCATCTGTTGTTTTTTGAGTTATTGATGATGGCCATCCTGACTGGAGTTAGGTGGTATCTCAGTGTAGTTTTAATTTACATTTCTTTGATGACTAGCTGCTGAGCACTTTTACTTTTTCATGTATCTACTGGCTGCTCGTATGTGTTCTTTTGAGAAGTGTCTATTTATATCTTTTGCCCACTTTGTAATGTGGCTGTTTATTTTTTTCTTTTTGACATGCTTGAGTTCCTTGTAGATCCTAGATGTTAGGCTTTTGTCAAACATACTATTGGCAAATATTTTTCCCCAGTCTGTGGGCTGTCTCCCTGCTCTCCTGATAGTTTCTTTGGCTTTGCAGAACTAGGTCCCACTAAGTCTATCTTATCTCTCATGTCATAGGCACTTAGGGTTTTGATCAGGAATTCGTTGCAGTTCCAATTTCCATGAGGGTGTCTCCAGTATTTTCTAAGGTTCTTGTAGTTTGAGGTTTTACGTTTAGGTCTTTGATCCATTTAAAGTTGATTTTTGTATATGGTGATAGATAGATGGGGGTCTTGTAACTTTCATGTCAAATCCTGATACTTAAAATATCTAGCAGAGGCAAATGCAAAACTTATTTAATTAGTAGACCCATACAAAATGTATGCTCACAATTCCAAAGATACTTTTCATTATATTAAAAATTTTAAACCCATTTTTATTTACCAAAGATTATTAAAGTCATGTGAATTTAGAAAGTATTTACATTTATTTATTTATTTAATGAGTACTCATTTACTCAGAAGTCAGTTTGGTAGCATGCTGGACAAAATACATGACATGCACACACATGCAGGCACATTCAAACATACATATATACACGCAAAGATTTAACAACCTTTACCTCCAAACTTCAGCCATGAAATAACAAAACACCATTTTACAAAAGACACCCGACTTCAAACGCTATTTCTGACAAAATTGGAACCTGTTTGTGTGGCTAAACTTTGCCTAGTAGGTAGTCTAATAAAAGCTGTGGACCAAAATTGTGGTAAAGCAGTTTCCATGGCAGTTTAATTTTTAAAAACTTTAAACCCCCCCCTTTTTTCAGTTTTAAATGAGTTTTTAATTTTACATTTTATTTAGAATTGACTGAACTGTATAAGAAAAACAAAATTTTAAAAATTTAACCTTGAAAAATGTAACCTTGAAATAGTGAGCTTATCTCAACACCAGTCGCTTAGTTGCTAACAGATTCAAAGCAGGCAGAAAAGAGAGAAATAGAGTTTAGAAGCCTCTATTTAACCCTGTAGTTGCAGTTTAACTATTTGGACTCTGAAATTTGGAATTTCAACATGGATGGCAAGGACCAAATGGCTGGAACCTGTGTTAATTAAGAAATTAATTTGTGTTCCAGTACCCTAATATTCACCTGGGGTGTTGTCAAGTTCATTTTCTTCATATCTCTGATGGGTAGTTGGAATTTTTTCTTGTCTTGCTGAATCTCAAAAGCCTTAGAGACATCCTGAGACTTTAGGGCTGATTCCCTTAATTAGGAACCCCCTCAGATCTTGCATTTTGGTTTTATCCTCTTGATCATTATTGTCTCACCCAGGACCTACGTTTGGGTACTTTTATTCAGCTGGCTGAGTGCCCAGCCCTGAAGGGTGCTTCCATTTCCATATCGACATTGCAGCCCTCATGATCATTCCCCTTGTTCTTTGTGTGTAGAATTTATATATACTCATATACATATATGTATATATCATTAATATCTTCTTTATCCTTATTACTATTTTTTTGAGTTGGAGTCTTCCTCCGTCACCCAGGCTGGAGTGCAGTGGCGTGCTCATGGCCACCCCAGTGTTGACCTGCTGGGATCAGGCGATCCTTTTGCCTCAGCCTTCCAAGTAGCTGGAACTACAGGCATGTGCTACCACGCCCCTGGCTAATGTTTTGATTTATTATAGAGATGAGGTCTTGCCAGGTTGCCCAGGTTGTTCTTGAACCTGTGGTCTCAGGTAATCCTTGGTCTCCAAAATCTGTATCCTTCTTTACTTTAGTATTGTTTACCCCATTTATTTTGCTTAAATTTCTTTTTCCCTTCTCTAGTTAGTTATAATGAGCGATAGCATTGTGTCACATGCTACACCACGAGTTCAGGGTGACAATTTTCTAATAAACCTTTTCTAATACCAACACTGCTTTCTTCACATCATCCGAAAGTCCACTCCGAGCATAACGAAAAGAAGACTGAATCGGCCCTAAGTTTCATGGGAGAAATCAGCAAATTGACAGTGTTCCCTCTTTGCAAGGAGATGAGTTAGGGAGAGCGAGTTTTAGCATCCAAGGGAAAAAAAAATGATTAATGAGTATTAATCCCATTGTTCAGTCCTCCTTGTGAAGCCACTCCTGAAAAGGAGCATCCAGAGCGTGGGTAGCAGCGCACTGTTCCCTGGGGCTCAGGCCCTGGGCTCCTCTTGGAGCCTCTGTCTTTCCTCTAGCATCTGGGGCAGTGGGCCCAGGCAGGGCTGTCCTTGGCCTTCCTGTGCACGTGGTGCTTTTTCTTCACCACATGGACCTCTTCTCCAAGCACTCAGTATCATCCACTTCAAGGCCAGGAAGGGGTACAGGGAATTGGTAGAAATGGCCACCTGCAGGATGCACACCAGAGCCACCCCAGGCTGGTACCTGGGCAAGTTCCACAGCTTATGGAAGGTGGTGTGGATTGGGCTGGACAGTTGCTGGTCCCTCTGCAGAAGCAGTGTACTACTTCTCCTCCCTGCAGCTCTGCGAGTCTGTGTCCCCAGGGATCTGGTCGGTACTTGGTTTCTTCCTTCTATCTTCATGTTGGTGGATGTGCTGAATCACTGGGTCTAACAGGGTTTGTTTTCTTCGCTACGGCAGCTTTGATGAGCCATCTTCCCGAGTGTTCACTTCTACTTTACGCTCTTGGTCAGCTCAGCCATGGACTTCAGGTAATATTCCTTGTCAGCCTGAAGATCCCTGTACTCAGGACTGCGGCGTCTCCTCCTTCCTCGACAGAGCGGGAAGCACAAGACGACCGCACACAGCCCAGGCCAGATCCCACCACCTTTGTGCAGCCTTTGCTGTGGGGACAGCCACCAGGCTCTTGATGTGATCCTAATTTATTTTGAGTACTTCTTTGGTCACATCGCACAGACTTGGGTAAAGTAATGCTCTCATTTTGATTCATGCCTAATTCATCTTTAGAGCTGTTTAAATTTTAATTAGGATTTCTTGTTTGATTCATGATCTATTTAGAGGGATGCTGTATGCTTTTATTTTTCTTGGTGGTGGTGGGGGTGGTGATGAGAGTTAGATTAGGGATAGAGTGGCTATCCTTGCTACTTTGGTAAAAATTTATGGTCCAAGAATGTCACTGCTTTCATGATTTCTGCTTCATGGAATTTATGGAGGAATTATTTGTTGCCTAGTACATGATCAATTTTTACTACTATTTAATGGACTTTTGAAAGACTATGTATTATCTGTTTGATGTATAAACGATACTAATCATGTTATATGTGTTTTCCATATTCTTAATTATTTGCTGAATGATTGAAAGGGACATGTCAAAAAGCTTCATTTACGATATTTTAGTTTTATTGACATCTTGCATTTCCAACAGACTTTGAATGATACATTCTTATGTGACATCAATTGGTATACAAAATTACCTATTATATCCTTTTAGCTGATAGAGCCTTTTACCAATATGAAATATTCATTTTTGCTGCATTTAGTGTTGTTTCTGTTTTTGCTGGAATATTTTAGTATACAATATTGACATGTGACATTGACTCTCCTGTTTGCATTTCATTCATACTTGACTGGGATGTCTTTGCCCAGGTTGATTTAAATCTTTCTTATTTCCTTTTAAGTGTGTCTCTTGTAAATATCATGTTGCTGGATTTTTTTCGTTCTTCCGTTGATTTAAGGATACATTTATTTCTTAAATTACCAGGGGAATTTAAGCATTTTCCTTTATAGTCATCTGTTTTATTGGTCCTTATAATATTTAGTGATTGAACTTGTTGCATAATAGAATTCCTAAATATCAGTGATTTAAGCAAACAAATGGGAGGTCTGTTTGTAAAGAAAGCAAGATGGGTAATGGATACACAACTGGAAGCCCTCTCACAGTCTGGGTTTCTTATCTCACTGGTGAGGCAACATTACATAATGATTGCATATTTTGAGACATTTGAGTTCAAACACTGGCTCCTTTACTTCTTTCTATGTAATTTGGGCAAGTTAATTCTTCTAAATTAGATTTTATTCATATAATATGAATATAAAAGAGGTTATAATAACACTCATTAGAGTGTTGTAGGGAGAATTCTATCTTTTTTTTTTTGAATCGGAGTCTCACTCTGTCACCCAGACTGGAGTGCAGTGGCCGCTCCCAGCCACCACAGCCTCGACCTTCTGGGCTCCGGCGATCCTCCTGCCTCAGCCTTCCAAGTAGCTGGAACTACAGGCATGTGCTACCATGCCCGGCTAATTTTTGACTTATTGTAGAGATGAGGTCTCGCCAAGTTGCCCAGGCGGGTCTTGAGCCCTCAGGCTCAGGCAATCCACTCACCTCAGCCTCCCAAAGTGCTGGGATTACAGGCTGAGCCACTGAGCCTGGCTGAGAATTCTATCTTGACATACATAAACTACTCAGGCATAGTCATCACTGACCATTGCTGATATTTACATTTTTAGTTTATTTTTTATTACTTTAACTTATTTTTTGGCATCATCCAACATGGATAACTCTATTTTAATAGAATATTATAGCATTTTGTAAATTCAATGCAGAACACACTTTCTATCCTATATTTCTCTGTGTATTTTTGCAAGTGTTTTACATCCATGTTCTGCTTTTCCTGAGACCTTTAGTATCATTTTTGTTCATGCCATTCTTCCCTCCTTCCAGAAATTATTGAACTAATATGAGCATTCATCTCCAGATTGCTATTGCACACGCATGAGTGGTGAAGGTTGAGGTAGCATTATACATCTGGGAATATTTCTTCTCTTTTTTATTTTTTACAATTTTTTATTTTAAAGATGTGGGGTACAATTCAGGGTTAGGTATACAAATGTTCATTATGCAGGTACCCTTGTTGATGAGGTGTGCCCCCCTCCCCTGGCAGTTTCCCACTACTGCCAATTCTTTTCTTATAGTAATAAGATAATTGTTCAAGTTCTGCTTATGAGTGGGAACATGTGATAATCAGTTCTTTGTTTCTGTGATAGATCACTCAGTATTATAGATTCTAAGTCCATCCAAGTTGCTGTGAAGTTCATAATTTTGTCCTTCTTTGTGGCTGCATAATATTCCATCATGTATATGTACCACATTTTTTAATCCAGTTCTCTTTTAGCATGGTTGGTTCCATGTTTTTACTATTGTGAACAATGCTGTAATAAACATGCATATACAGGAATCTATTTCTTCTTAATATTTGCTTTGAAGTTCAAAATTACATCAACTCCCCAACTTGACCAGTTTTATTATGCACCACTTTTTCTTACATAACATACTTCATCTTTTTGAATTTTTCTGCTTTTTTGGGGGGTACTTCTTATATTCATTTGCAAGGAGAAGTGTGAGCAGTAGTACACTTTCTGAATCTTCAAAGGTACAAAAATGTTTTCTCCTTGCTCTTATAAGTAAACAACCATATTGTTGCATTTTGAATTCCTGGCTTACGGTTTACATCTTTTTTTCTAAAATCTCTGTAAAAGCTGCTCCAATGTCTTTCAGCACTTAAGGCCACATGCCAGGTGCTAAGCTACCGTCTAGGAGCTCCAAATCCAGCCTCCATCCTCTGCTTTGTGAAGTGGGGCCAGAACTCAGAAAAGATGTCTTTTTTGTCAGCTTGCTCATAGGCTGTGCCTAGAGGGGCTACAAGAGGAAACAGGAAGCCTAAGGGACAGGAAAGGGAACTGCTCCTTCTGTATTTTGTGTTTGTCCCCTTTCACCTCACCTACTCAATTGATTTTAGTCCAGTTGTGGTACTTGATGCCTTTCCATTTTTTTCCTCCAACACTGCCAGAACCGTGCTCACAGCACCTCCTCAGGGGTATAATTACCAGTTGTGCTGAGACCTCTTCTGAATCCTAATTCCAAATGGCACCTCTTTTAAAAGCTAAATCTTGATAATTCCAACCTCTTTTTGCCGATCCCCTTGCTGTTGTGGTACAGAAACTTGCAGTTATTACCTCTATGTTACCCTGTATTACTTTCTAGCCTTTCTGATCCTCCAGTCTTACCTAATGGATTTTAAAAATTGAATCCTCTTTTAAAATGAGTGGTGTGATTTCTGCTTTCCCTGCTGGATCCTGATTGAAACAGATTAGATATGAGAATTACAGAGTTAGGCTTATTTTCTTTAATTTGTAGATAACCTCATTTTTATATTTTTCAGTGTGAAAGAGTATAGGATATCTTTTCAAAACTTAAAATTTGAGCCCAGTGTTGTGACTTATGACTATAAGCTCAGCTACTCTGGAGGCTGCGGTGGGAGGATTGCTTGAGTCCAGGCGTTGGAGGTTGCAGTGAGCTGTAATCACACCTTGGCACTCTAGCTTGGGCGACCAAAGAAGAATCCATTTTGATAAAAACAAAGCAAACAAAGCCTGAAATTTCAACATTATAACATGGCTGTGTATGTGTCCTGTATCTACATTACCTCCCTGATGACTCTTGGAGGGCCTCTCCAATCAGAGAAGTACTTTTGCTATTTTCTTTAGCTATTAAATTTTTTTTCCCTAAAAATGTTTGTCATATCCTTTTGGAATGCCTGCTATAATTGTATCTCCTGCATTTTACCTCCCTGCCTGTTTTTTAATCATAATTTTTCTTTTCTATTTTGTGCTTAGTGATCTTGGAGAATTTCTTCATTCTGTTTCGCTTTCATCAATATCCATTTGGCTTTTCAGGACCTCTAACTGAGACTTGAATTTTGTCAATCACATTCCCTCCAGCCCCAAGAACTCGATCTTACTCCCTTATTGCTCCTTCTGATTGTGGGTTGCATTTATGTTATCAGTGTGATAGTCTCTCAAATCTCACTAGGAGCCCTAATTGTAATTTAAAAACATTTAATCACATATTCTGTTAGCTCTTTCATAGGAGGTCACTTCATGTATTTTCTCTGCCTGATCCTCCTGTTTTCTTACATTTCTCATATAACTGACACTTTCCCATTGTCTGCTAATATTCCCAAATAGCTATTTAGAGTATTGAGAGTGCTTCTTTTTAACTGCATTGATCATTGTCTTCTGAAGACACCCACAACTGTCCCCTAAATAAACAGGAGTTTTTAAGTCCCATTGTGGAAATCAAGGTCCCACATTTCCATGTGTTTACCCATCAGGATAAACATGAGGAACAATGCTAGAGCCAGCAACTCCATAGACAAGGCTCTGTCAAGACCAAATCTCAGATCCTTCTGTTTGTTTTTCTCTGACTACTTTCCAAGGTACTTGTGAGAAGAAAAAGTGGTGCCACTAGCCAACAGCATCCTCCTCCATGACTGCTGGGCCTCGGGTCTTCTCAGGGTTTCTATTCCTCCCCAAATAGCCAGCTCTGCTAGATTTTGCCTCTGTAACCCAAGGGGCAGGTCCTCTCAGAATTATCTCCCATTTTTACCAGATTCACTGAACAGTGTCCACACCTGGTAGCTTTCCAGTGCCTTCTTGTGGTTTAATATACATTTTGCTATCTGTTATATACTATTGCTGGATAATACTCTTTGGGCATGTAGTATGCAGTTCTTAGTTTCAATGAAACTAATATTTTCTTCTTTTATTTGTTTATTTTTGTTCATTTCCATGGTTTGGGAGGTTGTAAACATATGGCATGCATGCCACCATCTTTCTAGAAGTCTTTCCATATATTTTATAATTGAACTTCTTATGGGATTTGGTAAGAGGAAAAAATAAACATAATTGTATGTAAAGAAAGCACATTTTATGAAAGCTATGAATAATTATCAATATGCTACTATTTAGTGTATACATATGTGTGTGTATTCGCTATTAACATCTTTCCTGAGCTTCCGACTATACATCTAACTGAATACCTGGATGAGACCCTCGAGCTTAGTATTATCTCCAACAACACTTAACCTAGACTTTAAAAAGGAGCTTACAGTAAGAGCTAGACTCCAAGTACTGACACAAAGTAGTTGGAAGAAAACCTGTCAAAGGTCTTGGCCTCTTATCTAATCACTTGTAAATTAGGGTAAGCTGGAAACAGAAGAGCATTTTTAGAATGAGCTCTCTGTGGCAGAGGTGTGAGAGCGCCTTCTTTTCATCTCAAGCCTAAGGAAAGAGGCTGAGGAGGGACCACTCAGAAATCTTCAATTTGTATTTCTTGGACCTTTGGGAAAACAGAGGACAGGTTTCTGGCTCATTTGTGGCAAGAGACTGTTGAGCTAGCTTCTCTGTGTCAGACAAGTTGCCACCCTGGACATCATCTGTCCTTTTAGTGTTGGGGGCAAAGAATGCTTCAGCGCTTCTATGGGTCACATGTGGGTCTTATGGGAGAGCTTTCTATAACCTGCTGAAGAGAGGTTATAGAAAGGATAAGGGTACAGGTAGAAAATAGGAGGATGAGGAGCACTGAGAGAAGAGCTGTGAATGACCAGTGAGAGAATATGTTTCACCTATGTTACGGGAACCACAAAAAAGGGACAGGGTAATAGAGAAGAAACTAAGCACTCTCCCAAAACAGACAACCCACCCAAGGAACATCTGAGCGGGAAGGATGTGTAGATTTAATGGAAAATAAAATCCAGAGCTTTATTATTAGAAACACTGGGCCAAACATATTAAAAATTAGACAGTTCAGAAACTAGAAATAACTGTTAAATTACCTAAAGTTAACCTAAGAATTTATGAAAGCAGCCAAAGATTTCATTGCGATGCATCGAGGGCTTTGAATGAAGGGTTTTCTGATTCCATTCCACAAGTTACCCCTGATTTGCAGACCAGATGCACTGGCATGTCAAAAGCAATTACTTTCTTCTTCTCCCATGTACCAATTTCCCTACTGTCAAAATTCTGACTATTCTTTAGGGAAAACGTATTTGGAACTGTTTCTTCTACAGTCTCATGAGCAATTCAAGTCCAGGTTCTATTTCCAATAGACTTCATTTTCTAGCATGTAATACATTGCATAACACATATTGGGCACTTAATAAATGTTTGATAAGTGAATGAATGAATAAATGATAAGAGCAGCAGACTGTTTATTCTGAAGTAAGTGAAAGTTAAAATAAGGTAAGGAAAATGTGAAAGTTAAAATAAGGTAAGGAAAATGAGCACATGTAATATTCAGTAAGTTCAATCAAGTTTTCTTGAATAAATGAATGCTAACATAAAAAAATAGGTGAATAACTGGCTATGTGTATACAGGCAAGGTAAAAAGATAGAATAAATAAAATAACAATTGTGTTGGTTTATTTATTCCAAGTCAACAAAATAGATTTGTACATTTGTCCTTGTTTTTTTGTTTTTAGGGGATCCTTGTCTTTATACTAAGTATCAGCTCACTTAAAATCTATTTTATAGATTCTCTCTCTCTCTCTTTTCTTTTTTTGAGTTGGAGTCTCACTCTGTCGCCCAGACTGGAGTGCAGTGGCACACTCACGGCCATCCCACCCTTGACCTTCTGGGCTCCGGTGATCCTTCCAGCTTAGCCTTCCAAGTAGCTGGAACTACAGGCTCATGCTACCACAGTTGGCTAATTTTTGCTTTATTGTAGAGAAGGAGTCTTGCCAGGTTGCCCGAACTGGTCTCGAACCTGTGGGCTCAGGCAATTGACTCCCCTTGGCCTCCCAAAGTGCTGGGATTATATGCTGAACCACCGAGCCTGGCCTATTTTATCAATTCTACCGAGTGAGTAATATCCTCCATCACCCTTGTCTGCCATATTTGTAGGTTACTTGGCTAATTTGGAATTTTCTCCTCAGGGGTAATGGTTAATACACTTAAAAACACACACACACATACACACACACAGCTCATAAAAAAGGTGTTTTGTTCCCCCTAGTAAGCTTTAAGCCCTTCTCTGTGGAATGTGCAAGAGTGTCCCCTGCATCTTGCCGGTCTCCTTTGCTAGAGGTTGGAGGTGGTGTACTCAGATCTACTCTGGAGTCTTGCGGACTCCAAGCCTCTACATACATATGTGTGTATATATAAACACATTATACACATCTATAATGTATCTTTTATACATGCAAATGTATTATATGGATTTCTATGCCCTTCCTTTAAAATATACTGTAGCCACATTGGTCATCAAAATATTCTTTTTCTTTTTTTTTAATGTGTAAGGGGTTTATTTTGGGGGTGACAGAAACATTCTAAAACTAGACTACAATAACATTGTACAACTTGGTGAATACATCAAAACCATGGAATGTTACCCTTCAAATGGGTAAAGTGAATGGTATGTGATTGTCACAAAATAAAACTATTTTTAAAAAAAGAGTTGGACAATCTGAATGAACAGGTATTAAATTCTGTGGGGCTCAATTTCGGAACTCTTGGGGGTACCGCAGTGCCAACAACCACGTCTGCTTCTTCTGGTGGTTTTGGAACCGGGCTCTTTGGATCTAAACCCGCCACCGGGTTCACACTAGGAGGGACAAACACAGGTATAGTAGCAACTATAGCTTCAGGATTAACTCTGGGGACGCCCGCCACTACGTCTGCGTCCACGACAGGCTTCAGCGGAGGGCTCGGCAAGCCTGCAGCATCCGCCACCCCTTTCGCGCTGCCCATTGCTTCTACTTCTGCCAGCGGGCTCGGCCTTTCCTCCGCTCTGACCTCGACTCCAGCAGCATCCACAGGATTTATCCTTAATAACTTGGGTGGAACAACAGCCGCGACCACAACTGCGTCCACAGGCCTTTCTCTCGTGGGAGCCTTGGCTGGCCTGGGAGGCTCGATCTTCCAGAGTACAAACACCGCAGCGTCAGGACTTGGACAGAATGCTTTAGGCTTGACTTTGGGAACCCCAGCAGCTGCTTCAACTGCGGGCAACGAAAGCCTTGGTGGTATAGATTTTAGTAGCTCATCAGATAAAAAGAGTGATAAAACAGGAAGAAGACCAGAGGATAGTAAAGCACTGAAGGATGAAAATCTGCCTCCTGTCATCTGCCAGGATGTTGAAAATCTCCAGAAATTTGTGAAGGAGCAAAAGCAGGTTCAGGAAGAAATTAGTAGAATGTCTTCCAAAGCAATACTTAAAGTTCAAGAAGACATTAAGGCTCTGAAGCAGCTGCTTTCATTGGCTGCCAGTAGATTACAGAGAAACACTCTCAACATTGACAAGTTGAAAGTCGAGACTGCCCAGGAGTTAAAGAATGCTGAGATAGCTTTGAGAACCCAGAAGACACCACCTGGGCTTCACCATGAAAACACAGCTCCTGCTGACTACTTCAAAATATTCTTTTTACAGCTGACTCTCACTTCTGGAAAGGATTGCTTTCTTAATATAAATAGGGAAGCTCATAAGCACAGGTCTATAAAAACAGAGCATCCAAACTTCTAGTCAAACTTCTCGAGAACTGTACGTTTTCCGTTGAACATCCTAAATCCTGCATCTTCATGGCTCACAAGTAGGAGATTTTGTGTATATAATTGTATGTGTCAGGAAGCTCTAGGAGAAGCAGGAAATGTGGAGTGTTTATTTGGAAGTATGAAAGTTAAGATCAGGTAAGTCAGATGGGTACATGTTCATTTATTGAACACCCACTAAAGGTACACTCTCTAAATCTATATAAACATATATGCATGTATATATCTATATATATGTGTTTGGACATATTTAAAATAGAATGAGATCAAGGCTTCAGTTAATAAATAAAATGTAGCTGAAAAATGCTATCTCTTGTGTTCACTTAAAAATTCTTGAGGGTGACAGACTGTTGGGTGCTCTGTTTTCATAGTTTGTGGCAGCTGATGACAAGATCAAGTTCTGGTTGGAGTTCCATTCAATTGTAGACATCTTTACCATCCCACCTACCTTTATTTGTTATTATTTGAAGAGTAATTGGCTAGGTAAGTATGCTTCGGAATCAGTAGCAGTATCTACACAAATAAAAACTCAACATTCATGAATAAGTGTCTTTCATTTTTCTTTCCTGCCTGATAGTCATTTAAAAATGCCTCACCTTAATTGTATGGCTTTGCAATATTGTTACAGGAGGCACTTTTGTTTTTTTACCTCAGCACCTAGGATTGTAGCTGGTACACAGTAGGTGTTCAATACTTACTGATGAAATGTCTGTATCCACAACCTGGGAGGCAAGCGTGGACACCACATTCCTTTTGTGCTACCTTTATGCTGGGATCCCACGGGAACTGAGGGAGATGAAAAGCCTCCCTTGGCCTTTAAAAATTACTCATCTCCATACATGCTGTGACGAGTTGGAGAATTATTCATTTAGTTGTTTTATCTTTAAGGGGATGTGTTGACAGTACATGAACATCATATCATTTTGCCTGTTAATGTTATTATTTATTATCTATAAAATAAATACCAAATCTCTTCCTTGCTTTTGTTATTATCATACTACATAAAATAAAACAACATCAGATATTGAGAAGAGGTTAAGGAAAAATTTGTTCTTGGTTATAAAAGAGTGAAATAGAGTAAAATGAATGGTGCTTATTATATGTGAGGTATGCTTCTACATGCCTCTGTGAGGTTGGTACTGTTATAATTCCCATTTTACAGATGAAGAACTAGAGAAGGTAAGGGAATTGCCTTAGATTACAACAGTTATCAAGTGTCTGGGCTAATATTTGAACCATAGCTTATGCTTTTAAGCCTATAACATTATAATATATTGCATCTTATATTTATAAATTTATTATAATATACTTACATTTATGTTAAAGGGAAAAACAGAATGCAAGCAATCCCAATAGTGTTCTAATTCAGGCTATTCCCTGGAGTGATCCTCTTCTTTTGACTACTTTCTCTTTTCCATTACTTTGTAGGTTTAAGATTCCTAAGAGTGTTGTGACTGCTAGAACTCCCTCAAATCCTGCAATTTCTAGGAGCTATCAAGACCAGGTAAATGCTAGCCTTGCTGGAAGTACTACTTATATACTACTTTGGATTAGGAACTGAACATGTTAACTGAAACGTCAATTAAATTCATTTCCCATGAGAATTATGGTGCAAAAATCATGAAATCCCTTAGCTTCCAAAATATTATCCCCTCGCTTTATTCCATTATGTTACATCACACAGTGGTTGAAGACTTTGCAATCATTTTGAAGAGTTTGCTTATTCTTCGTTTTATCCATTGTTTGTCGATAGGCAATGTATAAGTCTAATTAGGTTTTTATTTTGAGTACACACACACACACACACACACACACACACACACACACACACACAGATAATCCCTCTCCCGACTTCCCCAAGGCAAGGCAATTCAGAGGCTTTGGTTCTACACATTTGCTTTAATGAATTATGTCTCACCTGGCTAGGTAACATTAAAAAAAATACATATTTCTTCAAGTGCAGAAGTGTAAGATAATTCCTCTGAGCATAACAGCTACCTAGTAGCAGCAGTGAACTATTGCTCACAGAAATAGGGTCACTTAAATACCTCCAAACAACAAAATCCAAACTACTTTTCAGGAGCATTACTTCTAAAGTTTTAAGTGGTTTTGTCTGTTACTCAAAATCTCCATACCTCTGTATTCTCACCGGAATCATCAACTATTAGATGCCAGGTGAATTCCACTGCTAAGTCTCTGTGCATTATGGAAAAGTGTGGGTAGGAAGACCTACTCTGTGTGACAGGTGGTCCTGCCTGAAACAATAGAGATTTCAGCTAAACTCTAGGGCTCTACTTAGGAGACAAGAGTTCCTCCAATCCTCTTTACCCGAAGATCCTGCTATCAGCTCAGTAATATAAGTGACTCTGCATTTCTGTATTCTGCTTAAACTTTCATTTTGCAAACCTACTCTCTGCATTATGCATTTTGTATTATGACTTTAGACAACATAACAGTCTATTAAACCTATGTTGATCCACATTTAGTGTATTTTTAAAAGTGATATATAATATAAGGTCAGGCTACTGGATATCACAGCAAAATTCAAATTTTTGGAACAAATATGCACAATCTGGTGAGTTTTTTTTTCTTTTTTTATCATATGCCATATAAATTTTATTTTTTTATTTTAAAAAATGCTTATTTATTTTTTTAACATATTTTAAATTTTAAAATTGTGGGGTACAGTTAAGGGTGAGGTATACAAATATGCATTGTACAGGTACCCTTGTTGATGAGGTGTGCCCCCCCATCCCTAGACAGATTCTTTTTTTTATTATATATTTTTTATTTCAAAATTGTAGGGTGATCTGGTGCGTTTTAAAGCTGAGCTCCCCAAAGTCTGATATGCGTATGAATCAAGAAGATCTTGTAACAATGCAGATTAGTAGTTTGGGGGCAGGGCCTGGGACTCTGCATTTATAATATCACAGGTAATGCCATCCCTTTTGGTTGCTGTACCACACTCTGAGTAGCAAGATCTTAGAGGATGAGGTGTCTGTGTTGTTCTGGAACCTGTCAGAGAGACACAACGGCTCTTTGTCTTTCTTCCTCTAGTAATTTAGTAGAGTTTTTCAACTATTATCAATAGTTCTCAGTACCCGGTTCAAGGCTGCAGTATTCATTCACCTGGTAAACATCTCAACACAATCCTTAGTGGTGTTTGTAGGGACATCCTTTGAGAAATGGAGGGGAACCTGCTGAGCCCCCATCTCCATCACTATAAACCAGTGAGAGGCCTATCTTTTAACTTGCCCTTTTCAGGTTTTTTCCACCCTTATATTCTCACAAATGCGTGCTTCCTGTGCGTCCTCTTATGCATTTCAAAATCTGCTCATAGAAAAAGACCTAATAACTGGATTCAAAAAATGTGGTATATATACATGATGGAATATTATGCAACCATGAAGAAGAACAAAATCACGAACTTCACAGCAACCTGTATAGACTTAGAGTGTATAATACTGAGTGATCTTTCACAGAAACAAAGAACTGAGTATCACATGTTCTCACTCATAAGTGGACCTTGAAGAATTATCGTAATACTATAAGAGAATGATTGGCAGTAGTGGGAAACTGCTGAGAGGGGTCGGTGAAGTGGGATTGGCATTAGTGGGAATCTGCCTGAGGAAGTGGGGGCACACCCCATTAACAAGGGTACCTGCATAATGAACATTTGTATGCTTAACCCTGAATTGTACCCCACATCTTTAAAATAAAAAAAATTAAAGGGGGGGGGGAGAAAAAAGAAAAAGACCTAATAGTCTATCACTGTACCACCCTGAATGCTCCCTATCTCATCAGAAAAAGACCGAATAGGCTCCAAAGGTGTAAGAAATATGTAAAATGTATTGCTATATCTTCAAAGGGGCTCTGGGACTCTAACAATTAAAAAAATTTAAAAAATAAAGCCAACTAGAGAATTTCAGGCTTATAAAAGTTGGGGAACTGTGGGTGAGAAGTTGTCGCAAAGGGGAGCTTTGGGGCTTTGTTGGTGCTCCTGAAATCAACCCTGACAATTGCTGCTTCTTTTGCCTACAGGAAAAGCCAGTTTTTATTCCACATAATGAACAATATAGAAAATGGAATTCAGCCATAGGGTAGAAACGTCTAGATTTTACTTCTTGAGGACAGTTGAGAAGCAGTTATCAGAAAATTCAGAAACTGATGTGGGGTGTTATCTTGCAAAGGCCTTTGAGATAAACAAAACAAAACAGAAAATATAGCAGAAATATTTTTTACTTGAGTTCTTCTCTTCAGATTAATTAGAACAATAATAATTAAAAATATATAAAGACTTACCATCAGCAAATTGGATGGAGTTGGAGACCATCCTACTTAGTGATTTATCATAGAAACAAAGAACTGAATAACACATGTTCTCACTCATAAGTCGGCTCTGAACACTGGTTACACTAGCACCGGCAAGGGATCGGCAGCTACTGAGCACTGCTAGGGGAGGGAGGGAGGAGGAGCAAGTAACAACACAGAGGGTACCTGGTACTGTACCAGGGGAGTGAGGGCTAGTTGGAGGCCCAAACTTTGCTTGCATGCAGCCTATTTGTGTAGTCAATCCTAACTTGTACCCCACATCTCTATAGTACATAAAGTTTTTAATTAATTAAAAAAGGTACACAAAAAATGTGGCTACCCCCATCCCCGAACAACAGATTTAAAGAAGAGGTAAAGAAAATAAAAAAAGAGGGAGGGGAGGAAAACTACACAAAGGAAGAAAAACCAAAAGAAGAATTCGGCTATCACACAGACTCCTGGAAGGTCAGGCACTGGGAATATAGACTTTGCAATGCTAACAATGAGGAGGCCCCAGAATGACTGGTCTTAAACCAAAAACCCAAATTTCAAGACATTAATAGAGAGAATAAATAGAAATGAGGAGAGTCAAGAGGAAAGAATGAAGGAGTTGATAACTGAGATAATAGCAATAAAGAATACAGTGAATGAAATAAGTAACAAACTGATAAGCATGGAAAGCAGACTTAGCCAAGCAGAAGAAATAATCTCAGAGCTTGAGGACCAAAATATGGAACTAACCCAAACTGTTAAAAACATAGAAAAGAAGCTTAAAAAGACAGAACAAAACCTTTGAGAGATGACCAATTACTTCAAGAGGCCGAACCTAAGATTAATTGGAATTCCTAAGGCAGATAGACAGAGACCACCTTGGAACAAACATTCCATGAAATTATCCAAGAAAACTTCCCTCATCTCATCAGTGATGCGACCATGCAAACACAGGTCATTCAGAGAACCCTTGCAAGACAACAAATGAGAAGACTGACTCCTAGACAAATAGTAATTTGCCTACACAAAGTAGGTATAAAAGAAAAAATCCTAAAGGCAGCAAGAGAAAAAGGTCAGAATACCTACTGGGGAAGATCAATGAGAATAGCAACAGACTTATCTACAGAAAGCTAGGAGAGCTTGGAGCCCAATCTTCAAAGTTCTTGAAGATAAATAATTTCAACCAAGAATTACCTACCCAGCTAAGCTAAACTTCATCAGTGCTAGAGAATTAAAATCTTTACCAGACATTCAATCCCTAAGAGCTTATGCTGCCTCCAGACCAGCTCTACATGAAACACTTAAGAAAATATTAAACACAGAAGAAAGGAAAAAAAAAAAAAGAACAACAATACCCTTCACAAGAATGCAGGAAAAAGACTGAAAACAACAATAACAAACTCTATAAGAACCTCGTGACAGGGATAAACTCTACATCTCAATTATTAACCTGAATGTGAATGGACTAAATGCACCACTGAAAAGACATAGAATGGCAAAATGGATAAAGCATCATGAGGCGACAATTTATTGTCTCCAAGAGACTCATCTCACCAGAAGGGACACTCAGATACTCAAAGTAAGAGGATGGGAAACAAATTTCAAGTGAGCCCAACATAAAACAGGAGTCGTGATCTTATCAGACAAAATACTCTTTAAACTATCAAAAATTTAAAAAGATACAGAAGTTCACTACATATTGATAAAACGTTCAATCCATCAACAAGAAATATCCATCCTAAACATATATGCACCCAACATAGGAGGACCAACTTTCATAAAGCAGCTTCTAGGTAAACTTAAAAAAGATATAGACTATAATAGTATCATAGCTGGGGACTTAAATACCCCACTCACAACCCTAGACAGATCATTAAGACAAAACAATCAGCAAGGAGATTTGGAACCTCGATGTGACACTTGACCAATTGGACTTAATTGATAACTATAGAACACTTCACCCAACAACCACGGAATATACATTCTTTTTTTTTTTGGAATATACATTCTACTCATCACCACATGGAATGTACTCTAAGATCGACCACCATAAATATAAATATACTCTAAGATCCTCAGCCATAAATCAAGCATTAAAAAATCCATAAGACTGAAATATTGCCATGTACCTTCTCAGGCCACAGTGTAATAAAAATAAATATCAACACCAATAGAGTTCCCCCAAACCCCACAAAGACATGGAACACTAAACAGCATGATGTTAAACAACTCCTTGGTCAATATGGAAATCAAAATAGAGATTAAAAGGTACTTGGAAACAAATGAAAATGAAGAAACATTTTACCAAAACCTCTGGGATGCCATGAAAACAGTACTAAGAGGGGAATTCATATCTCTAAGAACACACATGAAGAAACTGGAAAGATCACAAGTTAACAGCCTAACATATCACCTAAGGAAGCTGGAAAACCAAGATCACCAAAACCCTAACTTCAGCAGAAGAATCCAGATCACCAAAATAAAAGCCTAAATTTCGGACATATACCTAGCTAGATGACCAAGAAAAAGAGAGAAAAAGCACAAATAAACACAATCAGAAATGCAAAAGATAAAGTCACAGCTGACCCTGAAGAAATACAAAAGATTATCAGATACGACTATGTACACTTGTATGGAAACAAACTTGAAAACTAAAGGAAATGGAGGAGTTTCTGACATCACACAACTTCCCCAGTTTGAAACAAGAAGAAATCAAGACCCTAAATAGACCAATAGCTATTCAGGAAATTGACTATGCCATAAGAAAACTACCTACAAACAACAGCAGCAACAACAACAACAACAACAACAAAACCCTGGACCAGATGACTTTGCAGAATTCTGCAAAGCATACAAGGAAGAACTGATACCAATCCTATTAAAAGTATTCCAGGCAATTGAGAAAGATGTAACTCTCCCTGAATCATTTTATGAAGCTAACATCACATTGATACCCAAACCAGGTAAAGATCCAACAAAGAAAGAGAAATACAGGTCAGTATCCTTGCTGAACATAGTTGCTAAAATTCTCTGGCTCAGCCTGTGATCCCATGCCTTTGGGAGGCTGAGGTGAGTGGATTGCCTCAGTCCACAGGTTCGAGATCCGCCTGGGCAGTGAGACTTCATCTCTACAATAAAAAAATAAAAAATCAGCCGGGCGTGGTAGCACGTGCCTGTAGTTCCAGTTACTTGGAAGGCTGAGGTGGAAGGATTGCCGGAGCTCAGCAGGTCGAGGCTGCGGTGGCCGGGAGCGGACACTGCACTCCAGTCTGGGCGACAGAGTGAGACTCCGACTCAAAAAAAAAAAAAATTCTCAACAAGATCCTAGCAAACCGGATTCACACATCTCAAAAATCATCTACCATGACCACGTAGGCTTCATCCTAGGGATGCAGAACTGGTTCAACATCCATAAGACCACAAATGTAATTAAATACATCAACAAATGTAAAAACAAAAACCACATGATTATATCATTAGATGTGGAAAAAGTTATTGATAAAATCCAGCATACCCTTGAACATCTTGGCATAGATGATAAAAACCCTTGAACATTTGGGCATAGAAGGAACATACCTTAAAATAGTAACCTCCATCTATGAGAATATCACAACCAGCATACTGCTAAACAGACAGAAATTGGAACCATTTATCCTGAAAACCAGAACAAGACAAGGGCCCACTCTCACCCCTCCTTTTCAACATAGTGTTGGAAGTCCTAGCTAGAGCAATCAGACAAGAGAAGAAGATAAGGGGTATCCAGACAGGAAAAGAGGAAGACAAATTATCCCTCTTTGCAGACCACATGATGCTATACCTTGAAAAACCAAGAGAATCTGTCAAAAACCTTCTTGCATTGATTAAGGACTTTGGCAAAGTCTTGGGGGTACAAAATAAATGTACAAAAGACAGTCGCATTCTTATACACCAACAACAAGCAGTCAGAGAACCAAATAAAAAGCAGAATCCCATTCACAATAGCCACAAAAAGAAAAGAAAAGAAAAGAAAAGAATACCTTGGCATCTTCCTAACCAGAGACGTGAAAGACCTTTACAGTGAAAACTAGAAATCAAAGATGACACAAACAAATGGAAAAATATTCCATGTTCATGGATTGGAAGAACCAACATTGTTAAGATGTCCATTCTACCCAAGACAATCTACAGATTTAATACAATTCCCTTTAAATCAATAGCAGCATTCTTTTCAGACCTGAACATGACAATACAGGTTTTTATATGGGAACATAAACGACCACGAATTGCCAAAACATTCCTCAGCAAAAAACAAAAACAAAACAAAAACAAAAAGCAGGAAGTATCACACTCCCAGATTTTAAACTTTATTATAAAGCTACAATAATCAAAACAGCCTGGTATTGGTACAAGAACAGGCATATAGACCAATGGAACAGGATAGAGCCTCCAGAAGCAAAACCGCAATTTCTCAACCAACTCATCTTCAACAAAGCCTCCACCACCAGTCACTGGGGAGAGGAGAACCTTTTCAGTATATGGTGCTGGGAAAACTGGTTGACCACATGCAGAAGACCCCTACCTATCACCATACACAAAAATCAACTTCAAATGGATCAAAGGGCTAAATGTAAAACCTCAAACTATAAGAATGTGAGAAAATGCAGGAGACACCCTTATGGCAATTGGAACTGGCAACCAATTCCTGATCAAAACCCCAAGTGCCCGTGCCATAAGAGATAAGATAGACAAGTGGGACCTCATCAAACTTGCAAGCTTCTGCAAAGCCAAAGAATCCATCAAGAGAGCAGGGAGACAACCCACAGACTGGGGAAAATATTTTCCAACTGAATGTCTGACAAAGGCCTATCATCTAGGATCTGCAAGGATCTCAAAAATGCCGAAAAGAAAAAAACAAACAGCCCCATTAAAAGTGGTTAAAAGATATGAATAGACAGTTCTCAAAAGAAGACATACCAGCAGCCACCAGATACATGACAAAATGCTCAGCCTCACTAGTCTTCAAAGAAATGCAAATTAAAACTACACTGAGATGCCACCTAACTCCAGTCAGGATTGCCATCATAAACAGCTCAAAAAACAACAGACGCTGGAGAGGATGAGGGGAAAAGGGAACACTTCTACACTGTTGGTGGGAGTGTAAACTAGTACAACCTCTGTGGAAAACAGTTTGGCAATTCCTTAAAGATCTAAAAATTGACCTTCCATATGACCCCACAATCCCCTTACTGGGAATATACCTGGAGGAACTCAAATCACTTTATGAAAAAGATACCTGCACGTGTATGTTTATCACAGCATTGTTCACAATAGCGAAACATGAAACCAACTGTGTTGCCCATTGAAAGTGGAGTGGATAATAAAAATGTGGTACATATACATGATGGAATATTACACTGTCATAAACAAGGACAAAATCATGAACTTCACAGCAACCTGGATGGACTTAGAGTCTATAATACTGAGCTATGTATCACAGAAACAAAGAACTGAGTATCACATGTTCTCACTCATAAGCGGACCTTGAATAATTATCATAATACTATAAGAAAATGATTGGCAGTAACAGGAAACTGCCGGGGAGGGGGAATGAGTAGGGGGGAGACGGGATTGGCTGTAGTGGGAATCTTCTGTGGAAGGGGGGCACACCTCATCAACAAGGGTACCTGCATAATGAACATTTGTATAGCTAATCTTGAATTATACCCCATGTCTTTAAAATAAAAAATTAAAATGGAAAAAATAAAGAAAAGAAAAGAAGTGTCACTGCAATAAAGGAAGCTTTCTGGATTTAGAGAGAACTGGACCTAGGGTTCTGAACCTACCAGGGAAGAAGCAATCATCAGTGTCCCTGCAGAGATCTGTTGGGGCACTAGAGAATGCTAAAAGAGAAACACCATAGGCCTTTTGTTCCCCCCTTTAATAGCAGTTCCAATAAGAGGCCCTCAGGCTGAATGTAGTCTACAGGCATATTTTCTATTTTTATTAGTTGTTACCTTTTATGGAGAATTCACATTAAAAAACAGATATCTGAATTCTTTGGGAAAATATAAAGTTCAGGCAACCCCACTCTCCCAAGGCCATCAACAGTCATAGCTGCAGAATAGCTGCTCCTTGTATAAAGCAGGTGCTCTTGGATTGGACATGGTATCTGCCAGGCACATGTGAATCATTAAAGTCTCTTGCTCAGCCCCTCTAGGCATGTGCGCATGTGCTCCTGCTAGACATCTGGTTCCCACAGGCAAAGAGACCTCCAGCAAAGATGCACACAAAGGAGAGGGTGCAATCAGATGGCTTGTGAACTAAAGGGCTCCACTTTGAGTCACACCAATTTTTTAGAGTGTTAAAAACCTAGAAGAGCTATATCCCAGGCAAATAAAATAGTAGATTTTGTGGAGAGGATATTTGAAATAAGAAACCAAAATAAAAAGTTATGATTGTCCCAACTCACCACCTTTCCATTCTCCCCTTATCCTTCAGGTAAAAATTAACACCATTCAAAGATGAGTATTAATCAGAAAATAATCAGTATGGTACCTATGCTTACATTCTGCCAAAAATAACAAGATTGTGTGGTGAAAGCAGAGAGACATCAGTATAACAGCAGTTACATAATACAACAGTTGTTAGAACAATAATTATAAGGTAGTTTTCCCAATGGAACAAAGGAAAAGTTAAGAAACCGTCCTAATAAAAAAAAAAAAATAAAAACAAGGCTAAAAAAAAAAAAAAAAAAAAAAACCTGAGCATGATCTTTCACATAGGATTTATACGGTTTTAACTAAAGGATTATTAAACAATAGCAGGAGTTGAAAAATGAGATAAAAGATATTAGACTCTCCCCCAAAGAAGAAGAGAAGAAGAAGAAGAAGAAAAAGAAGAAGAAGAAGAAATTACAGAGCTGAAAACCACATTAGAAGGAGCCAAAATTTAATACCTATGATAAAAAACATGCTTAGAAACATGGCAGACAGACTGAAATGAAAATCCTGACATGGAAAATAACAAAGATACTCAAATGATTATAAAGAAGAAACATTAAAGATGGATAATATTGATTCAACACATTATTAATATAATTAGTGTTTTAAAGAAAGTACATGAAAGACGGTGCCAAAAAAAGTCTACCCTTAAACTTTAAACTTCAAAGCCTTCCCAAGACTTTAAAATAAAATCTTGAGTTTGTAGATTAAAGGGTAGACTGTATCCCACGGAAAATGATTCTATAACAAACTTTAAATTTCTAACATATTTTGAAGCAGTTCTTGGCCTTCAGGGATAAGGAGAGAATCCAAGAGAACAAAGCAAGGTCTTTATAAGGGGAGGGGGAATGAAACCAGCATCGGATTTCTTGGCAAAATCAATAAATACCAGAAGATGATAGAATGATGTCTATGAAGTTTTTGTGAAACAAAGTGTAACCTATCTTGTCATTTTAAGCATACAAAGGGAAAACAGCACCTATGAGCTCCGTTTAAAAACATACAAGGGAGGGCCCCCAAAACCTGGAATTTATTTATAAAAAATTGTGTATTTATTCTTACATTCTTTTTTTTTTTGAGTTGGAGTCTCACTCTGTTGCCCAGACTGGAGTTCAGTGGCCGGTCCCCGCCACCGCAGCCTTGACCTGCTGGGCTCCGGCGATCCTTCTGCCTCAGCCTCCCAAGTAGCCGGAATTACAGGCATGCGCTACCACGCCAGGCTGATTTTTTTTTTTTTAATTTATTGTAGAGATGAGGTCTCGCTGCCCAGGAGGGTCTCGAACCCGCAGGCTCAGGCAATCCACTCACCTCAGCCTCCCAAAGGTGCGTGATTACAGGCTGAGCCACTGAGCCCGGCTTCTTTATCTTAAACTTATTTCCTGTCTTGGACCGATGGACTGATGATAATATGGTTAAGAAGAAGAGCAGAGTGAACAAGTAGACCTGCAAAAGCCTGCCAGCTCCCTTCCCCCATAAACTGGAGAGATGCTGGGAAAGTGAGAAGAGATTTAAAACACTAATACAGTAAATTAATATTCCCAAAGACAGAGAGTTAAACTTTAAGGGTTATTTAAATTATTGTGAGAGGTGTTTCCAGGTTGAAATAAATTTAGGTTTAGTTTGTACAACATGTTGTGTAAGGATGGTATTGAGTTAAGATGTTGTAAAGAACACTATGGGGTTTTAGTTTAAAGGAAACTCTCCCAATATATATGAGTAATTTAAATCTGTGTGATCTAAACATGATTTTCTTCTGATGTACTTCTGATGTCTTGGAAAATAATGAAGACTCCAGAAATCAGTGAATCCACTTTCAGCCAAGGGAGTTAAGTATAGATATACAGTCTCTTTCTTATTTTTGTGTGTGGTATGATAGAGGTCCACACTCTTAACCTACTCATTAAGTTTAAAAAATGGTCAGCACTTGTCATATCACTTTTAAAAAGTGACCAGATATCTGAGAAAAATACATGATTTCTAATTTCCATCCAGTTCTTAACAACAAAACAAAAAAGCCTACTTTCTTCAGCCAGACATCTTTAACATTTTATTAGCTTTTGTGCTAAATAGAAATGTAAGACATCTAGAAATTATGTAAGCTGTGCAGAAAAAAAGATTAAATGTAAAAAAACAAAAATTGCATATCAATATTTAATTATAAAGCATATAAATGTCTATTGTATCTAATATATGTTATATGTTGTATAACATATATTAAATGTCATTATATGTTATATATTTATAAATAATTTACTGTTACTCCGTTTACTTAAAATAAAAAAATCATCTGATAAATTTCATTTGCTTAAAATGCAAAGACTCAGAGAAAAGCATCAGAGTTTTTTTTAAAATCACTGAAAATATTTTTGCTTAGATGAGGAAAAACCTTGGAAAACTTGTTTGTTTTTCTTTAGACACTGGCATTCATGTACTTAAGATCACGAATGAAATGCTCATTTAGACACTTCTTTCGTTAATGATAATTCTGATCTGGTTAAAAAAATGAGAATGCAGGATGCAATGATGTGGCATCTGCCCCCAACAGAACTGTCCAAATGCTCGTCTCAAGCCACATTCCCTCACATTTCAGCAGTATTCACAGCTAAGGAAACCAAGAATTTATACTCACTACTCACAATTTACAAAGGCTTCACAGCAGCTGGATCATTTGATATTTCATTTCATTCACTTAATTAAGATAAACTAATCTAATGGTTTGCCTATTTTTGGAAAAACTTTCTTGGGTTCCATTCAGTGACATTTTCGAAGTCTTCTCTCTCTGAACAGGTGGAAAATTCTGGTGATCCCTGGTTCAAAGGTAGAAATCCACAGAATGTACCATGTCTTGAGTCCATGTACCTGGTCATGACAACAACATCCACCATTGAATTTAGAGATGTGGTAGCCAAGACATCCTTTAGTTGGACCTTCATCATGTTCTTCACCCTGGGGAGTTTGGTAAAGAATATTTTAAAAATCTTTAAAATATAGTCACATAAACCAGAAAACATTTGGTTAATGGTACTCAATAAAGCAATACAGGTTGAGAATGAATGTTGTATTATTTAGAGCCGGTGTCAAATGAAAATGAAACTCACAGATCCCATATTTTCCAAATTGCAATGCTGGAGCACATGATGCAATTGTTTGGTACCCAGGGATGAGGAACAGTAGACAAAGGAAGCAGATTTTCCTTAGGAGCCTTCATAGTGATTTGAGCCACCTTATCTTTCCTTATCTTTTGCCCATCAGGTTAAAATCTTCTAAAGAGGAAGGGCATTTGAGATTTGATCTGAAAAAAAAATTCTGTTCTTTCCAGCCCAAATGAGTAAGCTCTCGCCAAAATGGCATTTAACTTAAGAGAAGTGAACATCTGTGCTTGGCTCAGGAGTGTAGCAAAGGCAGAGGATGCCCCTCTTCTTTTTGTGACTTTCATTTCAATGACTTAAAACCATAACAGAGTTATCCTCTCCACACTCCTGATACCCCTTGGCTACAGTGTTACATCTCTTTGTTTCAGTCATTATCTCCTAACCTCCCTCTGTCCTATATGCTTTAATTTTTCCAAGCCCCAAATAGAATAAAGTCAATGTCAGAAGAGTTGGAAGAGAAGAAATGGAGAGGGAAGTCACCTTGCTGCTTGTCTTTGCCTTTATCATTTTGAATGCAGAAAAGCATTTTATTAAATTTCAACCAAATCCAAAGGCTGAAGTCAGGATGAAAGAGTCCCTTTTAACATGCAGTTCACCGTCATGCCTTCCTAGATGAGAGAAAATTTTGTGTCCCTTCTTTCTCTTTCTAATCTTGAAATTTTGGAGTATCCTTTGAAATAATGAGACTTAAGGTTTTATTTGCTGATCTTTTTTTTTTGAGTTGGAGTCTCACTCTGTCGCCCAGACTGGAGTGCAGTGGCCACTTCTGGCCACCGCAGCCTCAACCTGCTGGGCTCCGGTGATCCTTCCGTCTCAGCCTTCCGAGTAACCGGAATTACAGGCATGCGCTACCACGCCCAGCTGATTTTTTAATTTATTGTAGAGATGAGATCTTGCTACCCAGGCGGGTCTCGAACCCGCAGGCTCAGGCAATTTACTCACCTCAGCCTCCCAAAGGTGCGGGATTACAGGCTGAGCCACCGAGCCCGGCTTTTTTGCTGATCTTTTAAGGTATTATTTGTGAACTATATCCTTGAAATCCCTGAATGCTTAGAAGAAGAAATACACCAGTTCCTGTGAAGTGGCCAAAGAGAAGTATATTTCTTTTCAAGAATATTTCTAGAGTTTGAGAAATTCTATTAATTACATATTTCATTCTAGACAACAATTTTCTGAACTAGCTATAGAACCAAAGGTGAATATATTGGCAAATCCTAAAAAGGGCTGTGCTGAATTAAATTTTATAAGGAGATGATATTTTTCTGCCTGCTACAAACCACTTATAGATGCTCACAAAAGCAGTAAATCAACTAAAATAACAGATAGTGTAACTCACTGTCAATAAATATTACTAATTATGGCACTATTTCTACATTTAAAAATCACCAACTTTTTTCTCAGAATCATTACTCATTGTCTTACTCATTTTCATCGTGTGATTAACTTATGGCTAACTTTACATAATAGGTCAAATTTAAGCTATGGTTCACATTTAAAATACTTGATTCAATTTAGTTGTCATAGCCAAAATTTTCCTAAACCATCTAAGGCTCATTTAGGGCAGGGATTTACTAGAGTGAGGAGTGATTTCTATTCCTTCTTCTATAATGCTTCCTAGATCACTGATTTTGTCTATGCCACAGCTGTGTGTTCCCAGGAGAGAAATGGAGTTGGCATTGTTTTTATCCTGTTTCTGTGTTACCTCAGCTTCCTTTACGCTTTCTTCCATTTAAGAAAAAAAAAAAAGGATGGATTGGATATGATTCTTTTAAAATGTTGTCCCCATCTGCTGTAGACAAAGGAGGAACAATAGAGATAAATTCCTTTGGAGTGGTCTCCTGGTGCAGTTGGACGAAAACCGTGGCTGACCTAGAAGTATGAAGAGGAAAGGAAAAATACAATGAAAGGAATAAATAATGAAAAGCAGTAAAGTAAATTAGATAAGCCCAAAGTCTGACCCTGTTAATCTCAGGAAAGGCATATGGTACAAATATTAATCAGCCAATAAGATCTGGAAAATATAAGGTTAACTTAGGCTAAAATTATGTTTTCAGTTTTCTTAAATGAACATCAGGGGAAAATGGCTTATTTAAACACATTAAGCCTAAGAAAATTTTTTATGACAAAAGCTATGTGCATAGATTTTTTTGCATGCATTGTAGATGTCTCTCCATTGGACTTGGTTTTTTGTGACCACCATATCATTTCAGATGTGGATGACAAATTGAAACAACCTAGAACGTGGTGCTTCCATAACCGCAGTCACTGGCTACAGGAAAATTGATGAACCATTTTGAGTCTCAGATCTTCTATGAATAAAAGATACTATCAGCCAATCAAGAATCAAGTAGTACAGCCTCTGTGGAAAACAGTGTGGCGATTCCTAAAAGATCTAAAAACCGACCTCTCATACAACCCCGCAATCCCCCTGCTGGGAATATACCCGTAGAAACTCAAATCACTCTATGAAAAAGATACCTGCACATGCATGTTTATTGCAGCATTATTTACAATAGCAAAAACATGGAACCAATCGTGCTTCCCATTGAAAGAGGACTGGAAAAAAAAAGTGGTACATATACACGATAGACTATTACGCAGCCATAAAGAAGGACAAAATTATGAACTTTACAGCAACTTGGATGAACTTAGAGGCTATAATATTGAGTGATCTATCACAGAAACTAATAACTGAGTATCACATGTTCTCACTTATAAGTGAATCTTGAACAACTATCATAATACTATAAGAAAAGGATTGGCAGTCATGGGAAACTGCTAGGGGAGGGGGGTATACCTCATCAACAAGGGTACCCGTATAATGAACATTTCTATACTTAACCCTGGATTGTACCCCACATATTTAAAAGAATAAAAAAAGAATCAAATGATAAATTGAGTGAAAAGTCTATTACAAGTTATAAATAACTATAAAAAAATCTAGTAATGGTAATAGTTATTGCTGTATTCTTAAGAAGCTATGAGCAATTCAAATGTTTGGAGTCATATTCTTCTTAAGATGATGTAGAAAACTACAGAAATCTGATGCTTCTTTTGTACATTGGAGATACAGTCCTTAGAGTTTCTATGTTTTAAATCTGGGTGATTCAAATATCAAATCTATTTAAAACCAAGTTTAAGCTAACTCATCTCTAAATCCCAATGGGAAGATGCTTATGTTCCTCAGATGATCCGCCTCACATGTTCCTACTGCCTAGATTCATTGTGGGAACAGCGACTGCTTTCCTGAGGAATTTTCTTTGCCATAAGTCAGGGGAAATCAACATCGAGATTGTTTTCCTGGGACAGTTAAGTATAGCTGTACGGCTCATGGGTTCTAAATTAATACTTAAAATATATGTGAATATTTTTAATGGAAGAGGATCACCCTTCTTAATATTTGTAGAAAGCTTAAGAAATAATAATAAACAAAAGAAAAGAGAAAGAAAGGAAAGGAATCTCATGACCAATGTTAGCCTCTGAAATTATTTTGGAATATACCTTGCCAGAGTTTTTCTGCATATGTACTAATATTATTTAAATGATTCTCCATTACTTGGTATTTAGGTTACTCCACACTTAAACTCTTATCATACATGGCCATGATTTTGTGCAAAAGTCTGGTGCACTTTACAATTATAATTCAGTTAATTTTCAGAATTGGAAATGTGAAGTTCAAACTGATGCAGAAAAAAAATTGTTCTTGATTAGTATTTTTGTTCTAGGTAGTCTACCTTTCCACTAACAGAGTGCAAGTCAAATATTTTTTCAAATGTTTGGAAATACATATTTAATACAAAAGATTTTAAAATATAGTTTAAATATACAAAACGGTTTCTTATTTTATTTTTAAATTTTCTATCTTGGCTCTTAGCACGATTGAAAAATTTTGTTTTGACTTTTCACTTTTCTTTTTGAAATCTCTCTTTATTTATTTTATTTATTTATTTTTAAAATTGAGCTGGAGTCTCACGCTGTCGCCCAGGCTGGAGTGCAGTGGTACGATCAGGTGATCCCTCTGCTTCAGACTTCCAAGTAGCTGGAAGCACAGACATGCACCGCCACACCCAGCTAATTTTTAAATTTATTTTAGAGATGAGGTCTTGCCAAGTTGGTCAGGCTGGTCTCAGACCCCAGGGCTCCACCTCCCAAAGTGCTGGGATAACAGGAGTGAGCTACCACCCTTGGCCTTTTATCTTCTTTTATTAGAAGAGTTATCTATTGCTTTATTGACTGTTAAGCACCCGATATATTTTTATATTAGTCCTCTTGTATCATGTTATATATATTTTTCTTTCCCTTTCTACTTTTGGCTTGTGCTTTCATTTTAACACAGAAGTATATGACTTGTATGAACTCTAATCCATCAACTCGTTTATTTGACTCCCTGCTTTTCTGACATTCTTAGGCCTCTCTGTTGTAGAATTAAGTGAATATTTCTCTAGCACTTTTGTTTTTACATTGTAACTTTTAATATTTAAGCTCCTTAGAATTTATTTTGTGTGATATGTAGAGAATTTATTTTTCTCAAGTGATCCATCAATTATCCAAACATCACTTCCTAAATAGGTCAATTGAATTTGAAATGGCATTTGCATTGTATAGAGGACCATATATGGGATCATCTCAACCTTCATGCACTTTATAGTTGACCACTCTGTATTTTTACATTATGACATGTCTAGTTCACCATAAATTTGATGTGTGCGAATCAATACCAGTTTGAACTACTTTATGATGCTATTGATAGATAGCCAACAGTTCTGTTTCAGTATCACTACCTTGTCTTTTCAGCAATATGTGTGTTATTTGAACTCTGTTAGAAAATAGTAAAAACAAAATACAAAAATGCTAACAATAGTGATAAGAAGCAAATCATTATAATTCAATTGAGCTAAAGAGGAGATCATTAGAGATATGGAAAATGACATATTTTATTCACTTGCATTTTTATGGACTAATGTGCATTATTCTCTATACTTGTTAAGATAATGAATGTAATTTTTTAAGTGGTGCAAAAATTTAGAACCTAGAATTTTGGTAAAATCTAGAATTTTTGTCAATTGCATCTATTAATATATACTGATGACTCCAAAATTCACATTGTCCACCAGACATTCTCATGGCTCCATATTTACACAACTATTTGCTTACTGAATATTTTTCTTCCAGTGCTACAGAGGATTGTCATATGTAACATTTCAAAAGTGAACTCATGGTCTCTTATTCCCCTTTTCATCTCACAAAGCAAACAAACAAAAATAAAAGCAACATTTTCTATTTCAGTAAATGGGACCTGATTGATGCAGTTCCTTAAAAGTAAAAAGTTAAAACAAACAAACAAACAAATAAATAAATAAACAAACAAACCCAGAAAGCTAAGTATTGTCTTTTACAATCCCACCTATGTCAACCCCTGTACACTTTCATCAACACCATTGACTTTGTCTCCTAATAAAGACCTAAATAAAATAAATCCTAATTCTGCTTCTCTTTTATCTCTACTATCACAACCCTATTCAAGTTGAATGTTGTCTCTCCTGAATTTCTGTAAAAGTCACTGTTGGTTTGCTTTTTCTGCTCTGGAGCGCTTCTCTTCCCTTACACGATCAATTTATTCTCTACCTTAAACACTCAGAGAGACCTTTCCTGTCCATTCCATCTAAATTGATGTCATCTAATTTCCCCCTATTTTATTACTCCATTTTGTTTCCTTTAAATCAATTATAACAATTCATAATTGCTGCAGATTTTTCTTTAATAAAGCTGTTAACATTTCCTTTTTTAAATTGTGCATTCATGCTGCCTCTCCCATTTAAAGGTGGTGTCTCTTTCTTTTCCCTTTGAATCAGAGCTGGCCTGTGACCTGATAGACAGAATGCAGAAAATGTGATACTTTTTTTCACCTTGGGTGCAGGCTTTAAGATCAGCAGTTTCTACTATCACTTGGAGCCCTGAGCCATCATGTAAAAAGTCAAACTACCTTGCTGGAGAGAAGGCCCAGCCAACTCTCAACTACTCTAGACACATAGCCAAAACAAAAGTTGGGTGTGAAAAAGCCATTTTGGACATTCCAGTTCCCAGGCTAGCTTCTGGACAAAAGAACCCACATGGATGGCCCCAGTCAATGTTACATGGTGCAGAAGAATCACCTGGATGAGACTAGTCAAGGCACAAAATCACAAAAGAAATATATTATTGTTGTTTTGGTCAATAAATTCTAGAATGATTTGGAGAAACAAGTAATTGATATGGAAAGTACTAGAAGTGGGATGCTGTGCAACAAGCCAAAATGGGGTCTTTTCCTCAGATTGGTGGTAGGCAGAGGCTGGAAGTGTTGCACACAGGCTTGGAAAACCAATGAGGAAATCGGTATTGAGTACTAGAGGAAGAGTAGTCCATGTTATGTCAGAATTTTGGGAACACTGTCACCAGCAATAACATGGAAGATAGAAAATGTACCTAATGAAACTGTGAAACTGGCTAAGAAGATTTCCCAAAAGAAAGTTGAATGTTATTTATTTCGTTTAATTGTCATTTACCTTAGTTTAGTAATAAGGTATTATGTGAAAATTGAGCTAAAGAATAAATTCTCTAGTTTTCAAGCAGAACTTAGAAGAAATATAAAGGTCCAGAACAGTCTCTCCAGTTGAACAAAAAAATATCAAAAGGGAAATGACCGGAGGGGAAAAAATTTAATCTGAGGTGTAGCCTATAATATATGTCCTCAGGGTCAAGATCCCAATCAAAGATGCAGCTGTAAGACCCTTTGTTAAGACCTAAGAAAGATTTAAGGTGGTGACATAGATTATCCCAGTCAGGCAAAAGGACTTCATAGAAGCTCCAAGACATTCTTTCCAGAAGTCTGACATGCTCAAAGTAAATAGAGATTTGTCTCCAAGGAATCATGGGTATGATTGGGACATGACATGAACCTGAATAAGATTTGTAGAAAAATCTCAGTGCTTTCAACGAAATTTTGCTGGTAACAGTCCTGCCAGCTTGAAGTAAAAGGGACAGAGACAGTTGAAAATGAAAAAAATTAAAATTTCTCTGAACCCTTAATCAGCACAGGCAGGAATCTGGCAGAGAAAGCTACTCAATAATGAAAATAATAATTTTATTGGGAAAAAGGAAGGATGATGACTCAGGATCAGAGGTAAGAATCAAGAAAATGGATTAACTCATGAGGACAGAACTGGATCATAATCAGAAAACATTCTCTGCCCCAATAATACATGCTCAAATAGATTTCAGAATTTCTAAGGATCAGTGATTTCTTTGTGCCCTCCATTACCACCCCCATCTCTTTTGATTGGAAGTGTCTATTGCAATTTTTCTATCCTTGTTGGTATCATTAGGATATGTTGGCTGATGAGGTAGGGTGAGCACTAGTCTATTAAGTTCCCAGGTCTTCAGATCAGAGCAAGCTGTGCCTGAGGAGTCCCATGCACATCGAGGACTGATTTAGTTGACAAGATTCAGGACTTTGAGCTGATGCTATAAAGTGATGATACTTGGAGAGGGGAAGTGGAATGTGAAAGTATCTTGTACAGGGGAGGGATGTGAATTCTTGTGGTCAGGGAGCAGACTGTGGTAGAATGTTTTTAAAAATGAATACTTGACTGGGCTCAGTGGCTCAGACTGTAATCCCAGCACTTTGGGAGGCTGAAGCGAGTGGATTGCCTGAGCCTGCAGGTTTGAGACCAGCCTGGGCAACTTGGCGAGACCTTGTCTCTACAATAAATAAAAAATTAGCTGGGTGTGGTAGTGTGCACCTGTAGTTCTGGCTACTTGGAAGACTGAGGTGGGAGGGTCGCCTGAGCCCAGCAGGTTGACGCTAGGGTGACTGTGAGTGTGCCACTGCACCCCAGCCTGAGTGACAGGGTGAGACTCCAACTCAAAAAACAAAAACAAAAACAAACCAGATGAATATTTGAAATTCCTCTTTGTACATACTGACAGTCTCTGACTTACAATGGTTTTACCTACAATTTTTTGACTTCATGATGGTGCAAAACCTGTATGCATTTAGCAGAAACCATACTTCGAGTACCCATATGATTATTTGGTTTTCCACTTTTAGTACAGTGTTTGATAAGTTATATGATATATTCAAAACTTTATTATGAAATAGGTCTTGTTTGAGATATTTTGCCCAACTGTAGGCTAAAATGAGGGCTCGGAACATATCTGAGATAGGCTGGGTTAAGCTATGATGTTTGGGAGGTGAGGTGTATTAAATGCATTTTTGACTTAATCATTTTATCACCTTCTGATGGGTTTATCAAGATGTAACCACACTGTAAGCTGAGGAACATTTGTATTCTGTTCCTCCTACCCAAAATGGAAGCTGTTCTCCCTTCTATTGATTCTGGACTGGCCTTGTAACTTGTTTTAACTAATAAAATATGCCCATGTGATAGGATGCTAGTTATTGCCTTTAGGAGGCCTTAGCAGCCCTTAGGAGGCCTGCTTGTTTTCAGTCTCTTGAAGAAAGGGACAGTCTCTTCAATAAATGGTGCTGGGAAAACTGGATGTCCATATGCAGAACAATGAAACCAGATTTCCATCTCTCATCTTATAAACAAATCAACTCAAAATGGGTCAAAGACCTAAATGTAAGATCTGAAACAATAAAACTACTAGAAGAAAACATAGGGGAAGTGCATTATGAATAAGACCTTAAAAGTACTAATAACAAAAGCAAAAATAAGCAAATGGGATTATATCAAAACAAAAAGCTTCTGCACATTAAAGAAAAATCAACATAGTGAAAAGAAAACTTACGTAATGGAAGAAAATATGCAAATTATTCATTCAACAGGTGACTAGTATCCAGAATATACAAAAAAACTCAAGTATCTCAGCATAAAAACAATCTAATTAATAAATGAGTAAGTGATCTGAACAGACATTTCTCGAAAGAAGTTATACACATGGACAAAAAAATATGAAAAAATTCTTAACATTATTAAGCATCAGGGATATGTAAATCAAAACCAGAATAAGATATTATCTCACTCCAGAAAGAAAGACTATTATCAAAAAGACAAAAAATACATAACAAATAAAAATAACAAATGCTGGTGAGAATGTAAAGAAAACTCTTACACACAGCTGGTGGAAATGTAAACTGGTACTAGTCCCCCATAACCATTGTGGAGAAACAGTAAGAAAGAACTTCAAAAAACTAAAAACAAAAGTATCATATGATCCAGGAATCCCACCAGTGGGCATTTATTCAAAGAAAAGAAAATCAATGAATTAAAGAGACATCTCTACTCCCATGTTTATTGCAGCAGTATTCATAATAGCCAAGATATGGAATCAACCTAGGTGTCCAACAACAGATAAATAAAGGAAATGTGGCATATATACATGGTAGAATACTATTCAGCCATATCAAAGAATGAAATTCTGTTATTTGTGGCAACATGGATGAATCTGGAGGACATTACATTAAGTAAAATAAGCCAAAAACAGAAAGTTAAACACTGCATGTTCTCACTCATAAGTGGAAACTTAATAAAACTGACCTTATATAAAATACAATTATATCATATATATGTCATATAGATGTAAGTTCTGTCTTCTTCCTGTTTTTTTTTTTGAGTTGGAGTCTCACTTTGTCGCCCAGACTGGAGTGCAGTGGCTGCTCCCGGCCACCGCAGCCTCAACCTGCTGGGCTCCGGCGATCCTTCCGCCTCAGCCTTCCAAGTAGCTGGAATT